>NW_017307634.1:0-35008 GCF_000935625.1 Nanorana parkeri
GCCATTAACGTAATAGACCCTCCTAGGAAGTTGGTTACTTTGTTTGGAGGCGTAGGCTTCTATCCATGCCGTAGGTGTGTGTTGTAGGACCATGAATATCAGATCTAAGACCACCCATTTTAATTCATATGTGAATGGAAGGTCATTTAAAATTAAGGAATTTATTTCCTGTGCATCACTACATAACTATGGAATAATTATGTAGTGATGCACAGGAAATTATGGATTGTAAACATTTTTAGATTTATTCCCTTTACGGAATGAATAGGTATGAATGGGTATTATTTAATTATTTTATGATTATTATGATGATCTTCTATTAGATGGGCTTTTTTTGTGTTGATTAATACAGGTAGTACTGGATTTTAAACTGGTTAACCCCTTCATGACTGAGCTAGTTTTTAGTTTCTGTTCCTAAATGACTGACACACTAGTTTAGGATTTTGAGTGACCTCTATTGGCCACTTTCTATTATTATAATTGCTATGAATATAGACTTCCTGTCATATGAGTGACCTCCAGTAGCCACTTTTATTATTACAATGGCTATGGATGTGGACTTCCTGTTATGAGTGACCTCTGGTGGCCACTTTTATTATTACAATGGATTTGGATATAAACTTCCTGCCACATGAATGACATCTAGTGGCCACTTTGACTATTACACTAGTGGCCACTTTGACTATGGATGTAGACTTCCAGTTACACGAGTGGCCTCTGGTGGCCACTTTTATTATTGCAATTGCTATGGGTCTAGACTTCCTATCACATGGACATAGACTTCCTGTCACATATGACAGTTTCCTGTTTGGGAGAGATATAAGGAAAGTAACTAGTATCCTCAGTACGTCTGCACTTTCTTGAAAAAGTCTTTGTACGAAACGCGTCGAAAGAAGTGGACATGCACTGAAGTTGGGACACGCTAAGTTGTAAGGATTTTAATTGTGTGATTATTCGACTGGCTTGTTCATGACGGATTGGAATATTTTTTGAAAAAGCGATTGTTTCTGGGAATCTTGTAAGTGTTTTTAAACGTTTTTAAAATAAAAAACAGTTTTTGGCATATTACACTATGTGTTTATTATCCTCTCTGGGGAACAGATACGTTTTTTAAACGACCACACCTGAACCGGAAGTTTCTAGTGAAAGAGCACAGAGTGGAGGAGCAAGTTCCTATTGCGAGTGGAGGAGCAAACGTTCACTCTGATTGCGATCTGGGATTGTGATGCCTCTTTGAATATGGAAGTCTGGTGAGTGCGGTGTGTTTCACAGTCACCTGGAGTTTGCACACTACAGCTATAAGAAGGACTTGTCACTGATGGGGGTTTTTAAAAAAAATATCTTGGCACTTTGTCACTTTTTTTTGCATCAATTTATGGTGGACTTTTACCAATTTGCACTTAATCTCTACTGGAGATATTACAATGAGAAACACTTTTTACTATGTATGAGTATTTATTAATTATATTGATTATATGTGATCTATTTGATATCTAGCACTATATTATTTACGTATTATGATTATTGATTAGCGCAGTGCATTTGTACAATCTAGAAGTTTCTTAGTGATCGCGGTGCGTTCCAGCAGCTACCGCTCTGGAACGCACACACTTTCGGTGTAAACAAGCCCTATAGAGCTGCAACAACTAATCGACTAAGTCAATTAAAATCGATGATGGAAAACGTTGCCAACTTTTCCATCATTGATTAGTTGGCTTTCGATTAGTTACCCCTGTTCCCGGCTCCACACACGCCGCGCGCTTCATGCCTTACACCGCACCTCCTCCCCGCCTGACACAGTTCTGAGCTCTCTCCCGTCACTGCCCGCCACGTCGTTGCAGAGAGACTGCAGCGTGGGGGAACGAAGATCTCAGGGAAGAAAGTAAAGTTGCTTGCAGGTAAAACTGCCTGCACTTTTCCCCCACATGCTGTATAACTGTATTGGTTGTATTCCTCTATAGCTGATGGTACATTGCACTGTATATGATCAATCAGTTATAGAGGAATACAAATCCCAGCAATACATTGTTCAGTGTATGTATAATGTATCGCCAGGATGTTTTGTATTCCTCTATAGCTGGTGGTATATTCTGCATTGCGCTGTATAATCATTATACAGCACAATAATTTACCACCAGCTATAGAGGAATACAACAAATCCCAGCAATAATACATTATAGTATAATGCATTTGCTGGGATTTGTTGTATTCCTCTATAGCTGGTGGTATGTTATTTGTGTATCACTCGGCTGTAGATCCCCAAATCATCTCTGAATTGGTGCTGACACTGTCCTTCCTTTTGGAGGGTGGCTATTTTTGTTCCCCATGGTCCCTGTGTGTTGTAAAGTAGTCACCGCTCCAAGCTCACTCACTTGATGGACTACAATCTCAATACAAATTAGTATTCCATCACTGGACCCCCTTTTTAAAAAACTATTTTTATCTGATTAATCGAACTTAATAATCGGCTAACTAATCGATTTCAAAGTAATCATTAGCTGCAGCCCTACTTGTATTTGTGGAACTAGGCTAGAGACTAGACAGAGAGGGGGATTTATCAAAACTGGAGCAGACAAAATCTGGAGCAGCTGTGCACAGCAACCAATCAGCTTCACTTGTTCATTTTAAAATCTTA
Source organism: Nanorana parkeri (assembly GCF_000935625.1). Classification (NCBI taxonomy): domain Eukaryota; kingdom Metazoa; phylum Chordata; class Amphibia; order Anura; family Dicroglossidae; genus Nanorana; species Nanorana parkeri. Next base: position 2,636 of record NW_017307634.1, read on the forward strand.
ACTGAACAAACTGAAGAGAGAAGCTGATTGGTTGCAATGCACAGCTGCTCCAGATTTTGTCTGTTTCAGTTTTGATAAATTCCCCCAGAGTGTTTTTTGATGGTTTTAGTTTGAAATGTATCTTGGTGTCCTTCACTAAGGGCTGTACTTAAAATGTACGCCACAGATTTGGCCCTTGCCTATCCCTGGCGAGGAAGCGGCTGGGCATCCGCAGCAGAAGCCGCGGAGGCCTGGCCCTAGCAGCGCAGGGCCCCAACATTGCTGCTCCAGTCGTCACTCGGCCCTGCGTCCAGCGGGTCACTCATCTCAGAGTCCAGCGGGTCACTAAGCCCTGCATCCATCGCGTCACTAAGCCCAGGGTCCAGCAGGTCACTAAGCCCAGAGTCCAGTGCGTCACTAAGGGTTAGTGCGTTATTAGTGCACCATAAGCAGTGTTCCGGTCCAATTCTGGCCGGAACGCACTGCCCGCATTGCGGCCGGCTCACTTATTTGCCGGGCTAGAGGGGGCGTGGTGGGCCATTTAAGTGAATGGCACCGTAGCCACGCTCTGCGGCCGCAATGCGATCGCCCGCACATTGTGCCTGCAGTGCGTTCGTGTGAGTTGCGATCAAAATAGTGCGTGCAGCATTTTTATCGCACTGCGGCCGAACGCACTGCAGGTACAATGTGCCTTGTGATCTCTTGCGGGCGATCACATTGCAGCCGGAGGGCGTGGCTACGGTGCCATTCAGTTCAATGGCCCGCCTAGCCCCCTCCAGCCCGGCAAAAAAGTGAGCCGGCCGCAATGCGGGCAGTGTGTTCTGGTCAGAATCACTGCTTATGGTGTGAACTAACTCTCAGCCCTGCGTCCAGTAGACATGTGCGATTTGTTTCGGAAAAATTAATTTTCCGGATGAAATCCGTTAGCGTCTGTACGCATTTTCGTTTGTGGGCGAATTTTCATTGCAGCGAAGTGACAATTTAAAAAAAAAATGTTTTATGTCACATTGCTGCAATGAAACGAACGATACGAACATGAAACAGAAATCAACATTCGTACAGATGTTGTGGAAATTTTATTATACGGAATTAGGTGGACATTTTATTCTAGGATGTGTGTGTTTTAGGTATTGTCATCTGTCTCCCTGTGTCGGATTTAACCGAGGAACGCTCTAGCAGAGGGTACTTGGGTTGAATCGGGACCAGCGGTAAAACCGTCAGTATGAAAACCTTCTCATGGGCTTGGAGACGTGTTCGCGATGTGTGGAGGCGTTTGCCGGTTTGTGAGTACTACGTGCAATGCGCTGGGCTCCTTGCCTTCAAACTTCTGTACACATTAGTGAAGTGAAGTCCGTATAACGAGATGTGTATTATACCTCTATTGCGGACTGCGCTATCCCTTTTGGATAGATATCTGCTTTTATAAGAAGACATTGATAATATGCCTTGTCCGTATACTGGTACCGTATATAGATAACCGCATTAGCAATGCCTCTTCAGATAGTCTCAAACCTATAAGAACAAGTAGAATGATTGTACTAGATCCTGGTCACTCTGAGCAGTATTGAGTAGGGTCCATGCTGACGATGATGGGGGATGGGCAACCACATGGCCGGTCGGGGACAATGGACATTACTCATCCTTCCTTGTTACAGGGATAAGGTGTGTGCATTTCCCTGTTCAGCCATCTTGGTGTAGTCCCCTTTTCTAGAGGGGGGATATGTACCTGTATTTCTGGGCTGACTGGCTAATGCAGACTATACCACCGCCGGTCCCATTCTGGATTTCTGGGCTGACTGGCTAATGTTGTAAAGCCGTCTCCCACTGGGTGTCGTCCTTTTGCCTTAATAAAATGAAGGAGTTAGGGTCGGTTCAGCCCCTTTCGACTTGGACTCCAGCTTGAACCAGCATCGTGTCTTACTCTCTCTGGTGCTAAAGAAGTACTTCATCCCTTATACAGAAAGAACTGAATGCAGCGTGCTTTTAACAGCAACCGGATTGTTTGTGCTGGGCGCATTTTAATACCGAACGTGTACCTTTTAGTGCACCAGAGATTCCTGCGCAAAGTCCAACCAAAAATATCCATGATACAGACTACCACTAACGAATTTTGTCCGAATCCCGAAAAACGAAATAACGCAAAATCAGAATCCAAACAAGATGAAACTAAACAATTTTTTTGCCGGAGCACATGTCTAGTGTCCAGCGGGTGACGAAGCCCTGCGTCCAGCGGGTGACGAAGCCCTGCGCCCAGCGGGTAATGTGACTGGGGGGCATTAGAGTGTAAGCTCCTCTGTACAGAGACTGATGTGACTGTTGAGGATGGACGGACATTAGAGTGTAAGTATCCTCTGTACATAGACTGATGTGACTGGGTGGGGGGCATTAGAGTGTAAGCTCCTCTGTACATAGACTGATGTGACTGAGTGACTGGGGGGGACATTAGAGTGCAAGCCCCTCTATACAGAGACTGATGTGACTGTGGGGGGGACATTAGAGTGTAAGCTCCTATGTACAGAGACTGATGGGACCGAGGCTGCAACAACTAATCGACTAAGTTTAAAGTCGTTGATGGAAAATGTCAACATTTTCCATCATTGATTAGTCGGCTTTCGATTAGTTGCCCCTGTTTGCGGCACTGCACGCCACACACCGCACCTCCTCCCCGCCTCTCCCAGCTCTGAGCTCTCTCCCGCTGCTGCCCGCCAAGATGATCACGTCGTTGCACGGAGACTGCAGTGTGGGGGAACGGCAGCTGCCGACTGTCCCAAGATCTCCAAAAGTTGCTTGAAGAGTGTGCAGGTAAGACTACCTGCACTCCATAATGGTATATTGCACTGTTTATGTACCATCAGCTATAGAGGACCACAGATCCCAGCAATACATTATACACTGTATGTATATTGTATTGCTGGGGTTTGCTGTATTCCTCTATAGCTGGTGGTATAGTCTGCATTGTATAATGTATTATTGCTGGGATTTGTAGTCCTCTATAGCCGGTCCCATTCTGCATTGATTGCTGTATAATTTTACATTTCACTCCATTGCACACCATTTTTTTGTTTTTTTTTTGCTTCCACCGCTCAAAGCTTGAGTGACGTGATTGGCTCAGTGTTCTCTGTACAGCGCTGTGGTATATGTCAGAGCTATATACATGTATAATCATAGTGTGTGATTTTGGGGGGGGGGCATTATAGCGTAAGCTCCTCTGTACAGAGACTGATGTGACTGGCTCAGTGTTCTTTGTACAGCATTGCGGTATATATATGTCAGAGCTGTATATATGTATAATAATAACATCACGGCTCTCTGCCATAACAGGGGAGGGGCTGGATTTCCCCCTCCCCGCTCCGATCCTCCAGCGCTGACTGGCGGAACGGACGGGGGAAGGTACAGCTGGCTCTGCCTCTAGATAGGCAGAGCCAGCTGTCACTCACGCAGCTGGGCGGAACCAGACATAATTGTCGGGATCCGCTGCGGCGTCTCAGTATACCGCGAGCTGTAGCTCACGGTATACTGCGGCGTCTCAGTATACGGCGAGCTGAAGCTCGCCGTATACTGAGCTTAGGGTGACAGGAGGACGCTAGTTTGTGTCCTCCTGTTACCCTAAGGAGAACTATGGGGAAAAGCCCTAACCCCATAGTTCTCCTTTAAGTTAAAGGGACCTGCATCTGAATATGAATAAAGGTGCACTCCCCAACACTACTATTTCCTATGACTTTGCAGTGCTGCTTTGCTCTGGCCGAATCTTCCTGAATATCTGTCATGTCTGTAGTCCCATTCAGTTTTCCATGTGTGCTTAAACCTTACAGGTGCATTGCAGGGAAGTATGTGATTCTGTGGTGCTGCTAATGCCTTACCTGAATCTTGCAGGTATTTTCCTAATGCTGTCAGGGTCTTACCCGGCGGCGTCTCACCCGCAAGGGTCGCCGCATCCTCCAGCAGCGATGTCACTCCTCGCCTCCACGGTCTCGCCGGCCACCACTCTTAGCTCCGCCCCCTGGACGCCGGCTCCCTCGTTAAGAACGAGGGAAATTCAGTTGCTCGGCGTTCAATCAAGGAGGCTGTACGCTGAGCAATTGCTCTCTCCTCCATGCCATTCCAAGCTCCATCTAGGCTGATCATCTGCACCTTGTTTCTGGGAACCTGCTTCCATCACAAACGGAGTTCTTGAGCCATTATTCACTCAGCCAGCAGCTGCACTACAACCGCAAGTACTGAGTACACAGGCTCTCCTCTGTGAATTGCTTAGGAGTTATGTGCACTGCCACCTAGTGACAGAACCTGTTATCACCAGTTGTCAGTATACTATGCATATCAAACAAATCTGCTACCATTGCTACTGATCCCTAGTGAACTCACATATACTCCTCAACTGAGTTTGTTGTACACCTAATATCACTATAATTATTCAAAACTTAGAGACTCTTGTATGACATTAATACATTGGAAACTTCTATGGGGATTTATCTGTGATACTGTTGGTATTAAACTCCCTGTATGACTGCACTACAGGAGTTTAAATAGCTTGGTGGTATATGATGTACGTGGGAGCTGCGCCCCCTCACCTCAATTAAGAGGGTTATAGCAGTGTCCCCAGCCTGAACCACCACTTAACCAAGTGGGCTGTCTTACCATATCCGCAGTTGAGATCCAATGCATAAGGAGGATTATTACAAAAGCATCCATAGGACTGTAGATGATACCCCAAATTATTTATTACTTATATGAAATAAAAACAGACAACTGCATATTGGCAAATATTGGCCACGGCACTTTTATTGGTTGTAGCACCTATATAGTTATATACATGTGCTACTATGAGATGTGGATTCTGACTATGAACAGTTAATTGCCTCTGTGGAAGAGAGGCGGAGACTTGTGGAGATTGTAGTACAGAGCAAATATGGATACATTGCTGAAAGGACATTGAGAACTACATCACCCAGGGTGCTGTGCGAGAGGAAGCCGGGGGGACTATGGGTTGCAGGGACTGAGCACACTCAGTCTGGGACCAGGACCTGAAGTGTCCAGATCTATGTGAGACAAGGTGAATTGAGACTGCCTGCAATAGAGCTGTGTGGTCGCCTCTGACAGACAGGGACACACAGGCTCTGTACCGCAGTATATATAGACTATTGTCCGGTTGCCAGCAGCTGAAGAGACAGTAATTGAGTGCCTACACTGAGGCCTAGTGACGCGTCATCGGCGGAAGTATCGCGGCCTGGTCGGGCAGCCGATCCAGCCACTGGAGTGACCCAGTCAGCCCAGCTGTGTGAGCAGAAGTGAATGGAGCCAGCGGTGAACGTGACAGAGACCCTAGATGACCCTAGACGAGCGGTGATGTGTTGCAAGAGATGATGTGTTGCTTCTCCTTCCTCCTGAGTGGCGTTCTGACGAAAGAGGGACTTCCATCTGCTACTGAAAGACATCATCTTTTCAGATAACCCTGGGAGCGGTGAGAGGCCTCTGGGGCCAAACTGACAATGTACTTTTACACATCTGCTACACAGTATGGGCCCCAACGTTGGCTAGGCCTAGGACATTACTACTGGCCAGTAGTCTAGAGGGGTGTGATAGGGTAGGATAGGGTGTGAAAGGGAGGTATTGTTGTGGGATTTCTCTACTTTGATATTTACTTCTGAGACAGTCTGACATCGCAGGACTACGTATAGGCAATAGATAGCCGCAGTCCCTGGATGTCAGAGTGCATTGATTACCTCATATTGTATAGTGTGTTATTGTTACATTATTCAGAGACTATTTTGTGTTATTCAGCCATTAAATCCTTTACAAAAACTCTACAAAGGTGTGTTGGTGAGCTGTGGATCCATTAATTGGGCGGTGCATTGGTGCAGGGGGACAGAAAGACCCGTTACTACCAGCGGCTCCTACGGGGGTAGCGCTACATGGTATTAAATCGATTGAACTTTATTGAACCAAACTTAAATAACCAAAACATCAATTCACCACCATCCATTGCTTAGTCATTACAACTCAAGCAACCAAAACCATCATGTAACTGTGAATTAGTCCCTCCTCACTAAGAGGTGACAAACCACATAAAGGTGCAAGACCAGGCACCACCACCAGCCGCAGCCTTCTCAATACATGCCTGGAGGCCCAAATTAAAAATATCAATAGCCACCTCCGAAAGATGAACTTGACTGTAAAAGCCACCTTCAAAATCATAATGCCTAAAGGAAAAAACCCCAATTAATGGCATGAATTCCTCCATGCCTCTATTCAGTCTCTTTTCGCCAAAGGCTTAGCCAGATCGGAATCCAACAACGCCAAACAAGGGATTATCTCAGAAAAAAACAAGAGAACTTGAGGAAAAATCATCTTTTGGCAATAAAGATCATGTTTCATTATGAATAATAATGGCAAAAGATCATGTTTCATTATGAATAATAATGGCAACCGATGTAATAACATGGCAACCTACAAGCTGAACCATGAAAAAAAAACAACAACTCTGGATTTAACCATTTTTGGCTTATAAATTCTTAATGGTCTGCATATCCTGTGGTGTGTCCATTGCTTAACCAGTGCAGTCTTTTAAAGCAGAACTCTGGGAAAACTTATAAAACCTTGCATGGAGGCTACAGCTGCACTGCAAGGGTTAAGTTCTTGTTTTGGTCTAGGGAGGAAAATAAAGGTATACTCACCCGAAGAATGGCCAACGATCCATACAATAGTTTGTTTAACTAAAATTAAATAGACAGGTTATGACGTATATACAATTTAAACCTGTTCGATTCCCATCTACCTAATACGTTTAATAACAGAGTCATCTAAACCCAGGTTGGCAGCTTCTGTAGTGGCCTCTATTCTAAAAGAATCAGACGGAAATTTGAGATGACTTAACCCTAACCTGGCCAAACATCTTTTAAAAACTGAAATAAATTGAAAAGAAGTTAAGGGGGATTTATCCAAATGGATAAAAAAATTACCTTAAAATTGTGGTCTTACAGACATATAACCTTTTACCGCCAAAATTGGACAAAGGGACTGGTCCACGCAAGAACCCAGCGTAATCCAGTGACCTTTACCAAACTGATCCAGTTTAGATTTTGAAACGTGTATGTACACTGAATCCCCAGACAGAAAAACATCCTGAAAGTATAAGCCAGACTTACCCTTCTTGTTCCTAGGCACTAATTCAGAGATCCGCAGTGCACCAAAATACACTAAAATAAAAGCAGTGTTAAACAAAGATGATTCATATGCAGATAAAAATACATCAGAGGTGGTGTTACAAATACTCATAAGCAGCTCGCCAGACACAGGGCGCCTTGAATCTGGGCTGATGTTTGACTTCCTATAGCCTTTCAGGATTTGGCAGACCGAAAAATCACTATTGCATGGTTGAAACCTGAAAAGCTTAAGAAAGAATGATACTCCTGCTAAGTTTTTGACAAGGTGACTATAAAATGGTTCATCGTTCATTAAAAAACAAAGAAAAGCTAGAACAGCCTCCTGTGGGGGAGGAAGAGTGGTGAGCCCGCTACAGAAAGAAAACTTGTCCATTTATGCCAAGCAGCAGAATAATCTGCCCAAGTTTTGGGAGCTACAGAATTACGGATGCCATCTGAAACGAGGCTCAAATCAATTCACGAGTGGAGAAAGTTTAAGAAGGCCTGGCCTAAACTCTAAAGAGAAAGGGTCTATCTGAATGCCCAGGAAAACTAAGGAAACCGCTGGAAGAATTGACTTCTCCTCAGCCAAAGGTACACCAAAATACTTGCAAATGGCTGAGAAAAGTTTAAACATATTTAGACAAATAAGAGATTCCGGAGTACCCATAAACAAAAAATTGTCCAAGCAGTGAGCTATGCCATCAAAACCGGATTTGAAAATAATGACCCACTATAAAAACGATGAAAAAGTTCCAAAATAAAGACAAGATAATGAGCAGCCCATGGACAAACATTTGTCGAAAATGAAAGAACTGTCGAAATAAAAACCTAATGAATTGAAAGCTTCTGGAGCGATAGGGAGAAGCCAAAATGCAGATTTAATGTCAGCCTTAGCCAGCAGGGCATTGTGACCAAAAAGCTTTATTTTTGTAATCGCAGTGTCAAAAGAAGTATAGGAGGCTGAAGCAATGGAAATGTCGATTTCATCATTAAGAGAATTGTCTTTAGGAAAAGAAAGATGGTGAATGAGTCTGAAATAATTAGTTTCATGCTTTGGTACCAAACCTAGAGGAGAAATGCGGAAATTTTTAAAAGGTGGGGGTGAAAAAGGACCAGCAAATCTACCCAAAGCAATCTCCTTAAAAAAAATCCAGCTAACAATGAGAGGAAATTCGTTAACAGATTTAAAGTTTTTTTTTTACTATTTTGCAACCCTGACCTGTGAAACTAGAAATTTGAAAACCATTAAGACGCAATTGCAGGGGCGTGGCTTAGCTATGGCGGTGGATAGACGTGCCTGAGCTGAGCTCTGTAAGGTGAAGGGGGACAGATTCAGTTGATCACTATACAGGATCATTCCTGACCCCATGTCTAGGACAGGGGCGTATTGCCTAGGGCGGCACCCTCCCGGGGGCGGCACCCCTGGGGGGTCCCGCAGTACGCAAACGTCTAGTGCTGTGGTGCCGAGATGTGGGGGGACCCATTGGATATGACGGGTACGGCGGCTTACCTGTACACGGGCTCAAGACAGCGATGCTGCGGTGATGATTCAGTGTCGGCGGCTTCGAGGTGACTTTTTTTCCCTTCCCGGGTGGCGGGTGGTGGATAGTTGGCGGCACAGGAAGGAGGGGCGGCGCCACTATGTAAATACGCCGCTGGTCTAGGAGGAGAAGAACGGGCATACCCCGCACCCCGAAACAGTCCCGCATAGAGGCGTTTCCATCTCTGGCCGAGACAATCCTGGTGAGTTCCCGGCCAGGCGGCCCTGCACATGTCCCCTCAGCTGCTGTCCCCGGACTTGCGTAACGCGGTCCTTGCCACTGATCCTCCACATCGGCTGATGAGGGAGGGGAGCCCTGACCCAGCGGCTTCTCCGAGCAGCCCGTCAGACCCTCCTATAGTCAGCGGGCAGCATCTCCCTTTTCTATGGCGGGCCCTTCGGATCTGCGCGCTCTCCTGGCCATTCTCCCCACGAGGGATGATATGAGGGCCATGATGCTAGATCTGGCGCCCTCTTTCAAAGCGGATCTGGCAGAGGTCCATTCGGATTTTGCCCAACAGGCGGTAAGACTGGACTCTCTGGAGGAGGGGGACAGGTGCACAGACGAGTGTCACCATGTGAAACACACCCTACAGCAGGGGTGCCCATAAGGTCGATCGCGATCTACCAGTCGATCGCGTAGCGGTCACTGGTAGATCGCCATGTCCTCTCCTCCTGCCGCTTCTCTGGATCCCCGCTGCTCTCCCCAGCGGGGATCGGAGAAGAAGTGAAGGAACCGGCGGCGGGGGAAGGAGGCCGGGACCTATAATGTACTGGAATGTAAGCCGGCCGACTCCCTGCGTTTCGGTGCGGGAGGGGGTGTGGAGCTGTATTGAAGTCAATGGCATCGCCCACAGTGCGATCGCCCGCACTCGGAACGCAGGCACATTAGTGCCTGCATTCCGGTCCAGTGCGATCTGCAAAAATAGTGCTCGCAGCATTTTTGCGGATCGCACTGGACTGGAACACAGGCACTAATGCAGGCAATCGCACTGTGGCAGCCCACGCCCCCTCCCGCCCCTGAATGCAGGTGTTTTTTCATTGGTAGATCTCAATGAGCTTGTCATTTGAAAAGTAGATCTCCAGATGAAAAATAGTGGGCGCCCCTGCCCTACAGAGACAGCAGACCCACCTGTTGCAGCTACAACTCTGGCTGGAAGATTCAGAGGACCGCAACCGCCGCAACAACCTGCGGCTGCGGGGTATTCCGGAGGCTACTACAAGTACTGACCTTAGGTCTGCAGTGATGGCAATCCTGAATGGGATCCTGGACAAACCACCCACAGCACATATTGAACTGGACATAGAACTGGACATAGAACCCTAGGTTCACGTGCGCCCAATGCTAATTGCCATCGAGATGTGCTCTGCCGGGTCCATTTTTTTAACATAAAGGAGGAGATTCTTCGCCAGGCCTGGAGGAAATGAGCTGTGGATTTTAATGGAGCGCGGGTTCAGGTGTTGCCAGATGTGTGCCCACAAACTCTGCAACGCAGACGGATCCTGAAACCACTGACAGACCATTTGAGATCCATAGAGATCTCCAACTGTTGGTGATTCCCCTTCTCGCTGTATATTGGTCGCGGAGACCGCTTCTTCCACCTAGTCCATCCAGACCAGATAGCGGACTTGAGATTGTTCCTGGACCGGGAGGATCTACAGCTTCCTGACTGGACGTTTTCTGGTACTGGAGGCTCTGCGTCCAACCTTCCCATGTGGCCGAGGAAACAAAGACGCAGGCGGAACCGGGCGAGGTTTTCAAGCCGGCCCCCATCCCGGGAAGACCCTGGAGCTCCGGAATCCTGAAGTCCCTCTTTCTAATGCCGGACGGATCCCCTGTGGAAATGTCTACTTTTTCTTTACCCGGTGGATTACAACTGTTTCATGTCCACTCGGAGATGTATCCTCTTGTGTGACGACTGCGCATATGGCGCAGGTTCCTGTGAAGATCCCCCTGCGTACTTCACCCATACCATGCGGCCAACAGGTGTCCGGTGCTGTTGGAAACTGCCTCCATTGACTTTATGTCCCCCTGGAGGGGGTACAGAGATACTGGCAACAGTTTGCACAGTGCCTGTTATGGAAATTAATATACGCTCCTGTGCATAGAAATCCGCTGCACTAAAAAGCACCGTTCTCAGCTCCCTTCGTATAATTTGATCAAGTGCGCTCATCGATCCCAAGTAAAAACACACACATGCTATTGTCATGTTGGATGCACAGTACAAGTCCTCCCTAGTGCACTGAGCTCCCTTTATTTACAGCACACAAAGGAATAATAACAGGAAGTGGTGGCCCCAACAGCCAATCGCTTCCTCAATACATTAACATAACACAGGGTCAGCCAATGAGACACATGTATACAGTAGACAATAGAAAGGGGAGTATATACACGTGCATGTGGAGCAGCAATGTGCACAGTTCCAGCTGCTAGTGCATGTAAATTCCGTGCACAATAGTAAACAATGGAAAACCATGTGCAATGGAGTTCCCGCCAAAACACTACACAAAGGAGTCAGCGTGCTATGGACGTCGCTCCAATCAGTCCCGCGCATATGCTCCCGCCACTGGCGCGAATTCTACCAGGCATTGTTCAGTGAACAATGCCTAATAGGATTATACTACGATTCCTATGGATGCGAGTTTATCTTCAGGGACAACGCCATATTATTTCCAGTGCGTTGATCAGAAGCACCAAAAAGACATGAGCGTATGTTCCTTACATAAAGGCAGATATGTATTCAATGATACCGCGTCCTCAAAGCAAATACATCCACGCCAAACAAATAAATCTGTGCATTACGCAGGGGCCCTTGCCGGCGTCCATAAAATCACTAAGAGGACAACGCTCCATGATGCACATTAATTTCCTCTGGCCAACAGCCCAGCACATAGCACATGGACCATTCGCCGGCGGAGACCCCTGCGCACAGCGGCCGCGTCTCCACATCCATAGGAAGATATCCACTCCAATGGTTTACACTCAGTGCTGATTAATCCCGGCCATGCTCCATAGAGCATAGCCCAGCAAACCTGACACTGAGAGACATGATGACAATATTCACATATACAATATACTAAAAACACATCCTAATACAATTTCCACATCAGTGCCTATTGCTGATTGTGATCTCTTTTAGGACGCTCTGTGGTGTGGGGGGGGGATGGCCGATGGGACGCCCTCCCTTCCCCCTTATTCTTTTTGTTCGGGGGTGGGGACAGGGGACTCTCGGTGCCCTTTGGGCCCCCGACGACTATTGGATTGAATCTCTGCTGGGCCGCCTGATGGGGACACCGACTGGGGACACGTGGTGGCTACAGTAGGTTTCACCCCCTTGTGGTCGTGGAGAGGTGGCGGTGAGGCCCGAGTGGGGGCAGGGGATTGACTTTGGTAATGTGTGGTCTTTAGTGATCCCCCAGGGGAGTTTATACAGGTTATACTGTTTTATAATGTTTTATGCTGTTTATGGGTGCTTGGGGGGCTGGGCGGGTCTTCCCCCTATGCCCTTTCTAGTGGGCGCTGCGTGGAGGGCCTTTCTTGCCTTCTGAGCACCTTGAGTCGGACATGTCCTGATGATCCTGTCCTCTATTAGTATAGTAGAACATTGTTATTTTATTGTTCTGCATAAGCGCCTGGGCAGTGATGGTCCTTAAATGCTGCTGTAAGTACTCTGTCCCCGTCTTCCCTGCAGTCTCTCCGTATTAGGTGCCTCCTCTCTGTATTGGAGGGTTTCTCTTGAGGGACCACCGTTATCCTACGGTCTAGCACAGTGGCTCACCTGACAAACACTCTATAGGGGTTAGTATCGTCCTGTCCCGCTCACTACACTGGACCTTGACTGACCAATATGCTGGGGAAGAAGGCAGGGTGCTATTCGTGAAGGTGACCATTGGGACCCAGATGGTCACCTTTGCAAACTTATACCTGCCTAATCATGACCAAATCTCATTCTTGCTACGTGTCCTGGACCTTCTGGCGGACTTCCGGGAAGGACTCCTGGTGCTAGGGGGCGACTTTAACTTTGTGCTGGACCCGAGTTTAAATGTTGCGTTTATTGGTCAAACAATAATCAGACATACATTCAAATACAAAGTAGTTGTAAAAACATAACATCTACATTGTTATAACAGGATAAAACCAAAAAAAATGACAGATCGGACCACAGGCTGTATACAATCGGATGTTGTTGTCTACTACTAATAAACCATACGACATGTGTTATGCACATTCTGCCCGGTTGGATATCAATAACTTCATCGCCTGAATCTCTCGCGGGGTCTCCACCATGTCCCGCTGAGCCTCATGGGCAAATGTCTCATATTCTCCGCAGCATAGTTCTGCAAGAGGGCCGGACTATGTGAATGTACCTGTTACAACCCAAGCCTAAATTACGTAGTAAGCAAGTCCCGTGATCTGTAAAGTCCTAGTAATACTAGCTAAATTCACCTAAAGGCGTTTTTGCTTAACATTGCGTGGGATGTGCCCACCCCACTCACCCTGAGTAATCACCTGCGTCATTATCGCTTCAAAAGGTACATATCTTGTGAGGGAGTGGGTGAAGCCCCACCTCCAGCTGGCATCTCTCAAACTGGACGTATACAGAAAAGTCTAATAGGGTAAGGAGGGAAGGTATGAAGGAAGGGGAACCCAGACTCGGCCTTCGACCACAATGGTACCGTTCTCCGCATGCTCGTCAACCCTCCGCTGGCGGAGTGTCGAGGTGCGCATCCATCACTACGAGGTAAGCAGGGGTGGTTGTGAAGTGGACCCATGCTCTCCAAACCTTTCGAAATCGCTCTTCATGGTTGTGTATGGAGGCAGTCAGATCCTCCATACGGTAAATCTCTCCTATTATGGAAAACCACATTCTCATCGAGGGGGGACTGCGTTCTCTCCACATCAGGGGGATACATGACCGTGCTGCATTCAGCAAATGGATAGTGAAAGATTTTTTGTAGTTTTTGATGGCCATGGATGTCACATGTAGTAAGCAGACCGCTGGGTCATCAGACAGGTCGCCAATCACCAGCTGGTTGATTGTAGACCGCACCACCGTCCAGAAGGGTCGGAGGCCAGGACACTGCCAGAAAACGTGTAACATAGTGCCAACATCCTGTTTGCATCTCCAACAGGTCGGGGGAAGCAAGCTATTTATTTTGTTAAGGATGTATGGAACTCGATACCAACGGGTCAGGATTTTGTATCCTTGTTCCAGGAATTTGCATGCCAAGGATGACCTGTGTGCTAGGGAGATGATGGTATCCCTTTGTTGTTCAGTGAATGGTCTACCCAACTCGGACTGCCACCTCTCGAGAAATGGGGGACAATATGACTGAGGCGGGGAGCATAGCAGCTTATACAGCATAGATATTGCATGGCGGATTGGGGCCCCTAGATGGCAGACAGTCTCGAACTCAGTGAGGCGGCGCGACAGTTCCCCCAACCCGGGCACAGAGACCAAAAAATTACGAAGCTGCATCGCACTCCATTCATCTAGCTGTGGATCGGTCAAGTTTCGAATAGAGTCAATAGAGAGCCAATTCCCGTCTAAAATAAAGTCAAAAAGGCGAAATCTGTGCACTTTCAATAGTCTCCGTAAGTGACCGTTCTCCATACCAGGTGGGAAGTCGGGGTCCCCTAGCACCGGTGTCATGGGTGATGGGTGAGGGGATATGTTCGAACTAACCAAGGCCGTCCGGGCTACTCTCAGTGTAGGAGCAATCAGAGGGTGTGAGGAAATTGCATCAGGCACCGGGGAGGTAAGCCACGCAAGCCCCGAAAGCGGCACTCGGCACTCAGAGAGTTCCATCCCCACCGTTTCTGTGCTGCGTGGCAATTCCAGTCCAGCAATCTGGCTAGGTGGGACGCCTTATGATATAATTTGATATCTGGGAGCCCCCCCCCCCCCCCGATTCTTGGGGAGTATCAGGATACGATATGCCAACCTGGGACGCTGCCCTGCCCACACAAAAGACACGAACAGGCGTCTCAGATGGGAGAAAAACGCCTGTGGTACATGGATAGGCATTGCCTGGATGATGTACAGGATCCTAGGAAGCACTGTCATCTTCAGGGCTGCACAGCGGCCAAACCACGATAACGTCAGGCCCTGCCAGTTGGAGAGATCTTGTTTAACAGCGTGAAGCAGGGGTGCATAGTTTTCGAGGTACAACTGTCCAGGGTCCGCGGTTATGCGCACACCCAGGTGTTTTAGAGATGACTGGGCCCAGCGTAACTGGAAGGAGGAACGCAGTCTATCTACCTCCGTGGGGGGCAAAGTGATGAGTGCCTCCGACTTGGCTTGATTAACCAAAAAATTGGAGATGGCACCATAGGTATCAAAAGCCCGCAGGAGGGGTGGCAATGAGGTCATTGGCCGGGAGACAAAGAAGACCAGGTCGTCAGCGTCTGCTGCTAGTCTATGTGGACCTATGGCACCATAGGTATCAAAAGCCCGCAGGAGGGGTGGCAATGAGGTCATTGGCCGGGAGACAAAGAAGACCAGGTCGTCAGCGTATGCTGCTAGTTTATGGGCACCTGATGGCACTTGTAATCCCTCAATTAAATCATCCGCTCTAATAGTACATAATAGAGGCTCCAATGTGAGAGCAAATATGAGCGGGGACAAGGGGCATCCTTGGCGGGTACCATTGGAGATGGGGAAATATTTAAAGCGAGTTTCATTGACTCTTACCGCCGCAGTTGGGGACGAGTATGAGGCCATGATCCATGCACGCATATGCGCTCCTAGTCCGATGTGGCCTAAGGTGGCCTCCAGGAATCGCCAGTCCACACGATCTAACGCCTTTTCGGCATCGATGGATAGGAGCAGGAGGGGGCAAGGGCGACGTCTAGCAGCATGAATAACGTTCAGGACTCTGGAGGTGTTGTCCCTTGCCTCTCTCGCCGGCACAAAACACACCTGGTCAAAATGGACAATATCCGGTATATAGGGGAGGAGCCTGTTTGCCAACATCTTGGCATATATTTGGAGATCGGTGTTCAGTAGCGCAATTGGGCGATAACTGCCGCAGAGGGAGGGGTCCTTGCCTGGTTTCAGGATCACCGTGATATGTGCTCGCAAAGCGTCAACCGGTAGGGCATGCCCTTCAGTAAGGGCATTAAAGGAGTCTAAAAAATGCGACGCTAAAACTTGCCCATATGATTTGTAGTACAACAGGGTGAACCCGTCCGGACCCGGAACCCTCCGCGGCTTGGATTGTTTGATGGCCATATTCCATTCCTCTAACGCTAGTGGGGTCTCAAGGATGGTTCTCAACTGAGGGGACAAAGTCGGCATACCCGACCGCTGTAAATAGTCCTCTATGAGGAGGCCCCGTGACCTCGCTTCCTGTTGGGGTAGTGCTGGATTCAAGTTGTACAAGTGCTCATAAAATTCTTCGAATGCGGAGGCTATGTCTTTCGACATTGAAAGTTTAACACCCATCCGGGAGGTAATGTGGGGGATGTACAATTTGGTTCGTGATGCGCCCAGTGCTCTCGCCAATAGTCTACCCGGTTTATTGGAATATTCGTAGAAGGTGCGTTTGCACGTCACCAGGCGTTGTTTGGTACGTTGATATAGCAGGGAGTTTAATGCTTCCCTCGCCTGTTGGAGGGCTATCTGGGATGCCTGTGCCAGGGACCGTTTGTGGTGGGATTCTAGACATTGGATCTGCTCCGTCAGTTGGGAAATCTTATCCGCCCTTTCCCTCTTACGCCTCGCCCAGTGCCGAATGAGGATCCCTCGTACCACACACTTGTGAGCCTCCCATACCACGGAGGGACTGGGGACCGACGCAGTGTTTGTCAGGAAATACGACCTGATTGCACTTTCCACCTCCGCCGCAATCATGGGGTCCCGAATGAGAGATTCATTCAGGCGCCAGGAGGATGCGGGAGAGCGTGGCGGCAACAAGGCCATCTCCATATGGATGGGGGCGTGATCCGATAACAAGATGTTATCTATGGATGCCGAACGTAATAAGGGCAAGGCCTGGTGACTAACAAAAAATAAGTCGATCCTGGAATAGGTTTGATGCACTTGAGAGAAATAGGTGTAGTCTCTGTCCCCGGGGTGCAGGAACCGCCACGCATCAACCAAGCGCACCTCATGCAATACTGCTTTCAGCTTTTTGAGATATGCGTATGGCAGGTGTGAGGCCCCCCTGGAAACGTCCAGCAATGGGTCTTGAGCAAAGTTGAAATCCCCTCCTAAAATCAAGGTGCCTTCTGTGAATTCAAGCAATACAGATACAACACGTCGCAGGAAGGTCAATTGGTAGGCAGATATACATTAGCTAGGGTAAGTACTGTCTCCCCTACCTGGCCCTTAGCCAGGATGAATCTACCTTCCGGATCACTCCGGAGGTCTGTGAGTTTCCATGGCAGTGTCCTGGCGATCAGAATACTGACCCCTTTAGATTTAGTTAAAGGGGAAGAAGAGTGGTATGCTTCAGGATAGTCTCTGTTATGAAGGCGAGGAACCTGGTGAGTTTTGAAATGTGTCTCCTGTAAGAAAACTATTTGCGATCTGGATCGTTTCAAATCTGTCAGGAGTCGGGATCGTTTCTCTGGCACGTTCAGTCCCCTGACATTGAACGAGGTGAGTCTGATCCCCTCTACAGTACTCCGTGTCGGAACGGGGTCTCCCGGTCGAGCCATGTCTATTGAGGAAGGAGGAGATGAAAGAGGAGGAGAAAGGGGATAGGTTGGATGGGGACGTGAGAGGGTCTAGGAGAGGGACAGGGGAGGGGTGGAATTTAGTGAGGATGGTAGGTAAAGAAAAGGTTGAGTAGCTGCGAAGAGAGAAGAGCTATACAGACTAGTATGTATAATTCCTATAGAGGATACCAGCTATCTGACCCAGCTACGGGTCGTCTGAAGTTTAACACATCTCCCCCCTCGCTGAGGGCAGGAGATGACCTATTTGGGGACCCAGTACCACCTTGGTGATACTAAGAATAGGCTCTTGGCAGTAAAGCAACAAAACAACAATTGTTAGATCAAACAATTCAATGTATCTATAGCTAAGAAAACGCTGAGATAAGTATCGGAGATGTGCTGAGTGAGGCCGGGGCGGCCAGAAAGGACTCAGTAACATATGGGATAACACATGGAACTTCAGTGCAGCAAAATCTGTGAATCAAACAGTAGCTCACCCCTCATAGTGCCTTAACGGTGTGGGACCGTGGAGCCCATCCGGAGCAGACGGGCCGCCCTCCCCGCATCCCGTCATTCCTCAGGTAGGTCTGGGGTATCTCGGGCACCCCGTCTCCCCACAGATCAGCCCCACCGCCCCAGTCCAGCCCAAATACAGCATAAATCCTTATCCAAAGGCGTGAGCTATAACCCCTAAAGGAAGAAACAAAAGGATACGAGGGTGATGCATACATAGCACAAAACTCTGGATACAGAAGACCCAAAACTCAACATGTGCGGGGCCCAGATAGTGACCTGACTGGAAGCACGTAGCCGGCAGCCACCATGCGTTCTGTTGCCGTGACCCTTTGCCACCAACCCCCCCCTTCCCAAGGAAAGAGCGTCACTGCCATGAGAGCCACCCCATGGCGGGGGTTAAAAAGCGTCAACCTATTGCATCTGTAAGCATAGGGTGTCTTTTTCCAGAGTCAATGGAGGGCTCTTAGGTGCCACGGGAAAGGTGGGGAGGGCTGGCATGACGATCTACTCACGGCTCCCTGGAATCCCTGCTTCTGGACGGAGTGCCTCGGAGGTATGATCGCTGTCTGTTCCTCGACATTCTGGCCTGACGTGGAGTGGATGGGCCAGGTAACGGGAGTGCTGTAGAAAAATCCAGCCAATTTGGAACTTGGACCGCCTCCGTCTCCAGGAATGCAAAAAGGCCCGGCAGCTGTGCCGGATCGTGCAGGTGGAATACCTGATTTTCCCTCGCTACAATCAGGTGGAACGGATGTCCCCAACGATAGGTGGCGCCTGATCACATCCAATGCAGGCCTTAGAGTGTGGCGCATACGAAGCGTATGGCGGGAGAGGTCCGGCATGATTTGAACCCTGGCTCCGTCAAAGTCAAGGGGCCCTTTATGCCATGCTTGGCGTAGTATTTCCTCCTTTATGGCGTAAAAGTGCACCCTGCAAAGAACGTCTCTCGGTACCCCTGATGGTACCCCTGCACTCTATGCACACGATCCAGTTCTAGTGCAGAAGTGGGCGGTTTATCGAGATAGTGATTGAGGATAGTTACCACCGTGGATTTCAGATCCGCTCACGATGTCGCTTCTGGGATTCCCTTAAGACGCAGGTTGTTCCTGCAATTTCTATTCTCGCTGTCGTCCACCTGCAAGTATAGGGATGTAAGCTGTTGCTGGTGTGCGGCCTGCCCCGCCTCCAGGACCTCCATGCGCCCCTGCAGAGAAGCGGCCGTCACCTCCACGGAATCGACCCAGCCATCAAGGGAGGACAGATGCTGTTTTACCTCCTGTAATTCCAGCCGGAGGGCTGCCACGATCTTCGTTGCCATGCCATCCAGGTCACTCTTAGTGGACAGCTGCGGCAGGAAGGCCCGCCAAATCATCCCCTTCAGCAGGCCCTGTACCCGACCCGGACGCCATGGACCCGGAGTTTGATTCCTCCTCATGTAGTAGAGGGGTACAGATGGGCTCTGGCGGCGGGCTCTGGTGGCGGACCGGCGTATGAGCCGATAGGGAGAGAGTTTTGGGCCGAGCGTGTGGTCGCCATTTTGGGTTCCGGTCTCGTCACGGCTTCGGATCCCGCCCGAGCAAATAGGTCCAGCAGGTCAGTTTGTCGGGGGCCCCTACCAGTGGCTAGCATAGGAGCAGCGTTCAGCATAGGTAAAAAGTCAGCAAAATCGTCCGTTAGTCAGCTGTCCCGGGCATTCAGCACAGAGCTCTCATTGAGTGCTGCCTCACTCCGCCATGGCCAGGACACGCCCCCCCCCTGGACCCGAGTTTAGACTCTTCCGCATCCTCCTCCCACCTCTCATTCGCTAAGTTGAACCGCATAAAGAAATGTCTCTTTGACCACCAGCTGGGTGATGTCTGGCGTATCCAACACCCCTCCACGAGGGATTACACCTTTTTTTCCCACCTCCACCGCCGTTACACCTGCATCGATTTATTTTTCGTTCATCACAGTCAGCTCCCCCGTGTTACTTCATCTAACATTGGAAACATCACTTTCTCTGACCATGCCCCCGTCCTCCTTGACTTCTCCCTGGACGGCCCCCCTCCTGGGCCTTGGCAGTGGAGATTGAACTAATCTCTACCCTCTCCATTCTAATAGAAAACAACGGGCTCATGATGTCAGCAACTCCTAACTCTCCGCACTAGATTGAGAGTGACGCCAGGAGTTCCCAACTGATTGGCCTCATTAACTCCATTAGAGTTCCAAGTTCCGCAGCTGGGGTTCAACCCCCCCATACAAGTCAGGTGCTGACACCGACTCAACTGTCCAGAACCTTGACCCCATTAGAATCTGGATGCTCCCGAGAGGGTCCAGCTCGCCATGTCTTATCTTTCTGCTATAAACTCCTGCACACCAGAGGCTCAGTGGTTCCTCTCGAGGTGGGAGGAGGACCTCGGAGTCCAGTTCACCCCAAGAGAACGCACAAAGTTGCATTCACTATCCTACCAATCCTCTATTAGCAATAAATACCAGGAGTCCGGATACAAACTGGTCACCAGGTGGTACAGGACACCACAAATTCTACACTCCATGTACCCCCAGACTCCTGACACATGCTGGCATTACGGCGCCCCATCAGCAGACATCCTCCACATTTTCTGGTCATGCCCTTCACTCATTTTGGGACCAGGTCCACGCCACCACCCAAAAGTTAACTGACCACCCAGTTCCTCGGGACCCGGCCTTCTTCCTCCTGCACCATAATGACTTCTCGACCAAAACCTACAAATGCTCTGTTGTGCGCCACCTGGTTAACGCGGCCCGAGCTTGTATCCCGGCCCTGTGGAAAAATCCTGAACCCCCCACCGTATCCCAATGGCTTGATAGGATTCACAACCATTTACGTTATGGTTCCTGTGTGTTTTCCACCTGCAATACTGGCTAGCACCAGCAGGTGGCGCCCTTGGGGTCAATACATTACGTTTCACTAGAAACCACGTACAGCGCAGATCCAGGACATTCTCTTCTCTCTCCCTCTACATTACACACAGCTGGCTCTCTGCCAGCGACAGTGGGCATGACCTTCCTCCGCACACAGGACCTGACAACGTCCTTTTACCATAGTAATGATCGGAACCGAATGGATGCTGGAATATACAGAAGTCTCATGATGTTACAGGCTTCGTTTTTCTCCCATCAAGTAAGCTACTTACTCTTTGATCCATGGCTGATATGTGTTCATATGCAGCATTTAATTGATGGCACATAGTACTTTTCTATACTGATTATACTGTATATGATAGCTAACATCTGCACATTTTTTTCTATTTTTTGGGTGTCATTGTGACGTCAGAGGGTGTGTTTATTGGTGTTTTATGCAACTGTCTGTCTATTTATACCTAGATGTGATCACTGTACAACTGTCAATACTAAAACCTGATGAAGGGAACCTATGCGGTCCCGAAAGCGCTTGTTGGTCATATGCCAAAAAAAGGGACAGCGTGTTGCTGACTTCCCTGGACACCTTGAACTCACTGACTGTGCTTTGTTGGGTGGCGAACTTTCAATACACCGACTAAATTGAGCGGAGCTGATCTACATACCGTAGTAGCAGCAGCACCGTCCACTGACTCTGAACCTGGACAGAGTGCAGCTTATTTGCTTTGACCATCAGTTAGCAGCCGTTCTTCTGATCCAGCACACTGCCTCTGGAACCTCATCTATCCCTGCCATACCGTGCGGCCGCACTCGCAAGGGAAACCCTCGGGTCATTCCAAATGTGGAGAAATATTCCCACCCCCGTCGGTTGATGTTAATCCGGACGAGACGCAAGAGAAACCATGCGATCTTTAAAAGCAGAATGAAAACAACTTCTGGGATTGCAAATCATTATATGGATATGCTCCATTAAAACATCCTATTTACATCCAACACGGAATCTCAGATGGACTCTCACTCTGTGGCCACATATGAAGTGAGTAACCCTGCTGTGTGTTGATACAATTGTATCTGCTATTTCCATATAGCACATCTACTTATACCAGTGACTGCCTGTTAGTTTGGTTAATTAACCCCGACTGTCCTGTCCAATACTTGGGCTATTCAAAGGAAGCCTTTTAAAGATTTTAAATGTTGTGTATTAGGTGATTTATGATTTGTACTACCATGTTAATTAAAAATACTATTTTTGATACATTATATACTCATTGAGTATACTCGTTCAGCTGACAGCTCCTAATGTGGGATTTCTTTGCTAAGGGGATAGTGTTGTTTTGATTACATATGACAAAAAAACTTCAATAAATGAAGCTTTTGCTATCCTAAAAGGACTGGTGTGCTGGTGACATTTCTACAATTTTACTCATGGAGGTGTCCAAGCAGGACCACCAAGGGTAGGCCACAAAGCAGCTGATGCAGGAAACTGCAGAAGGAACTCTATTGGCTCTGCTGTACACAAGAAACTTAATTGAAGAAAAAAAAGTCTTGATAAAAAATAAAAACTGGTAGATGCTTTTATCCAGTGTCCAGTCTACTTGAAGCATATTGGGAGCGAATTGCCTGTTCAACAATTTTGATTGCTGTCAGTGTCCACTTCTTCTGAAGGTGGCAGCATAACCCAATGTCTCAGACTCCTGACCGCGTGTCCCTTATGGAACGATTAATAAATTAATTTTAGCCAAAGTTTGCTTAGATCCTCCCTGAGAAGAGCCTTCATCATCAGTACTTGTCTTGCTAGCCCTCTACTCCAGTAATGCACTAATCAGTGGGACCTCGATGACCAGGTAGCTGACCAGCTAACAAAGATGGAGCTGCACTAACTGCTCTAGTCACTTGCTAATTAATACAGATACTGGGTAATCAAAGGAATAGACATTTACCAGCTGCGCTTACTTAGAATACTATTTTGCACACTTTTCTTATTTACATTTTGTTAGAGGTGTATATAGTTTAAAAAGAATTGATTGTATTGAAATTCAAATACCAATTTATTTATTTTTTTAGGAACAAAGCTGGAGTAGACTGTAAAAAATATTTTCATCCAAGTCACTTCATTGTCATATACTGAAGCTTCTACCCACCCACACTATTCTGAATCGATAAGCAATATATACAGCCAAATCCGTATTTAAATTTACCATGATGGATTTTTGGACATATTAACTACATTCAAGTATCCAGATGGGAGGGTCTTCTTCTGGGAGGGCAATTCTGTTACAAGAATATTTTTTTTTAATGATTATAAACAACAATCTTTTTATAGCTGGAGTGATGAAAAGAAATAAAAATGCTCTATAATTTTAGAAGCATAGTAGTAATACAGATGCAGTTCTGAATGTTGTTCCCTTTGTAAAACGAGGTCTACAGTTCACATATAAGGAGAAAGGGGCACTACTATTATTTCTCAATAAGCCTCTCCATCTTGGGGTTGATGAAGGAGAATCCATGGAATGCAGTCTGGTCCATTGAATCAATAAGGTTTTTATCACTGTAGGAAAGTCGTGGCTTTTCGCTGAGGAATTCACGGTCAAAGTTGGTGTAATCACTAGGGGATTTCTAGGGAAAGAGAAAAAGAAATGGTGGTGATGATATAAATATAAACTGGACTACAACACTACAGCTGCACAACACATGATCCTACGAAACACTGACATTTTATCCTTAAGAGGTTCTTAAGGTATCCATTAGAGGTTCTTCAGCTTAACAAAAAAAAAGCTTTTCTGACCTCTTTTATTGGTATCAGGAACTTGCATGAGGTTCCCTGAGCCTGAAAGCGGTATTTTCACCAGTAAGTGAAATAAAGCATTGTAATAACAGTGGAATGGGTGTTTAACATCTGTCTATGCAGTGTCTGCTGTACAAGAGACAATGCATTGGTTAGTAACAGCTGATTATTCTTTGTTTAGGCTGAAGGACCTCTTTAATTTTCAACACATATTAATGGACATGTGTTAAAGGGGTTGTGCAAAAAATAATATACAATCTTCACTTGTAGTATTATCTGACAATTGGTGTCAGTAGAACAGCAGGGATGAACAGGGATTACACAGGAACCTAATGAATAAAAGGCAGTCATTTTTAGCTTACTTTTTTAATCCAGGACTGCACTGATCTGCACTGGGAAAATGCCAAACAGCAAGAATGATAGTGCCGCATATTTCTGTCCTGTCTTTCATGCACTAATGGCCGGAGTCTCTGCCACTCACTTGGCTGTAACTGACCCTAGTTACAGAATCCCAACTCTGCCTTGGCCTTGGTATCATAGCTACTAACATGACTGACAGCAAATGGCACACAAAAATATATTATGTATAACACACAATAAGAAATGTATACAATATATACAATGCATGCAAACAATCTATTTCAGTAGTCTGTGCTTTTCTATCCATTCAGCAGATGGCCTCCCTTTCATAAGTTGTGAATATGTAGCAGCTCAAGTGACTGAGACAACCGTGATTGTTTGTCTTAATGCAACAGATATGTCTGGAGTTCAGTTAAGATATACAAATCTCAAGCATGCATCTTTTTCTCTGCTGTCTCTTTTGATAATTTAAAGTGCTCTGGGAGCCTGCTGTAATTTATGTATTGTTTACATATTGTTAAAAAATATATAAAACATCAGTTTTAAATAATATTAAAAAATATTATAGGTGCTCTTTGTGAGGGAGGGAGACTATTAAAACGTATATATGTTGCAGTGAGGAATGTGGGTGAATTGATGTTCCTAGCTCTTAATAATAAACATATATCTTTTTAATTGCTTACATGTGTGCTGTGGTGGGGTGTCGGAACTATTTGGGGCTAAAAGGAATTAAACTATAAGGCCTATACATATTATTCTACATTATGTAATATAGGCATCCTGGAAGCCATCTTTGTTCTGTCTATTCCATCAGTATATAAGGTGAATTTGAGTTCATGGTTTCTGGACAAATACTCTAACACATCAGCAATTCTCAGAGCCTTACCACATACATTCCCAGGTTGTAAATTGTGGGGGTACCAGACAACAACGACAAGATAAGGACTGAGCATGGTACCAGACTGTGTAAAAACTGAGATTGATGGAATTGCCTTGTCTCAAACTTAAAGCGCAAAAGAGACTACCATGATATTTTTTTTGTTTTCTCATCATAGGAAAAAATGGCTCATCATAAAAGTTACCTTGTATACATTATTACTATTGTAAAGAAATGTTATCAAAAATAATTTCAATTGTATTATTTAATAATAATACAATTGAAATTATTTTTGATAACATTTCTATTGCATTAAGTATTTAAAAGCCCAACGAAGTACTGATGGGGTGGTCATAATAATCTGGCCACTCAGATTATATATATTAGTTATACACACAAGGGAAATGGAGTGGTGTAACCGATCAAAGCAGGTAAAGTCAGTTCCTGGGTTTCCAAAAGTATACTATATAAAATAATTCACTTGAGCAAAAGAAAATCCCAAAAGTTGGAACTGTCTAATAAGTATTTAATCACATGTAAATTTCATCATAATTTCATCATACTTCATTTTAATGAAGTAGAAAAAAGTATAAACCACACAAGACATACATTTAAAACTTCAAAAATACAAACAACTCCCCTACAACAGCTCGGTAATGAATGTAGCTAGTAGCATAGATATAATTACCCTCCGCGGGTGGTAGGCAGTCACTTAGTGAGTGAATCCAATTCTGAAGAGACACGTCGGATACAAAAGTATCATTGTAATTAAAGTGGTTACTTACTCCTTATGTTGCTTCAGTGTAGGATCTACACAGGTCCAAAAGTATGGCAGTCCACACGAATTGATGGTTTCTCAGCAATCACCCATAAACAGGGAGAGGAGAGATATCCATAGACGGATTCAAGTTGAATGATCATGGAGGTCACTCTAGACCGTTCATCAAGATGAAGTTTACTCCACAGGGTTCCTGGGTACACGTGCACGTGCACAAGAAGGCTGTAATCTCACTTGTATGTAATGCCGGAGATATCTCCTGTTCGTTCCATTGCACAGTGCGGCCAGATGGATGTGTCTCCGGATGACGGGGCTCTTAGCCTGCAGACACCAGATCCAGTTGCCGCTGTAGTGTGCGGATGACCCAGGCTTGGTTCACTCGATAGCGAAGCCTCCAACCCGCCACGGGTTTAAAAATATGTCAGATTTGTCAGAGCTGTGAGGGAAGTGGGAAGCACGCTAGCCCTAAAGGCCACACTGTGCAATGTAACGAACAGGAGATATCTCTGGCATTACATACAAGTGAGATTACAGCCTTCTGGTGCACGTGCACCCAGGAACCCTGTGGAGTAAACTTCATCTTGATGAACGGTCTAGAGTGACCTCTATGATCATTCAACTTGAATTTTTCAAGTTCCGACATTTGTTATGTCCTTTGGTGCACCACGGAGCCATTTATTTTAAATGGCACCCCAAAGTTCCTCTACATGGCACATGTGCAGACTGCATTTTTTTTTTCTGCATTAAGGTGCATTGCACCCCATTCAATTTAAATGGGCTGCCTAACACAGTGCGTGGCATTGTTCTTTGATTGTAGATTTTAATTGTGTCAATTGATCTTATGCTTGCAAATGATTATTCGAGAATACAAAGTGGACTGATTTGGTCTAAAGGTGCCCATACACTTTACAACCCTCGCAAGACTTTTGTCTTGCGAGGGTTGTAAAGTACTTTAACAAACGCCCCCCTGAGGGGCGGGCTTGCGATGACTGCAATGAGGGCTTCCGATGACTGCAAATGGGCATTGTGTGCGTGCGCGCACCGGCCCGTTCGGCAGTTGTCGAACAAGCAGGCCACTAACTCCCCGAGAATCGTACGATTCCCGGCGGGTTTTCCAGCCTGCTTGTTCGACGGAAGACGTGCGACTGTACGTAGAAACGGTCGCACGCCTTCCATGCACTGCACGATTCTCGTACGATCGCGTGTATGGGCAACTTAACTTTGCAGGATTTTGTACAGAGGTGTTGGGGCTCGGCAGCCCCTGACTTAGGAATGGCGGCTCTGCACCTCCTCACATGGGTGTCGTGGCTCGGCACCTACAGACTTTGGTGTAGGGGGTCAGAACCTCCTGACATAGGTGTCAGGGCTCAGCAGCATCTCCTGACTTAAGGCCCCATTCACACCTATGCGTATTGTAATATGCGCGTCTGTCGCGCGACCGTCACGCGGGTTTTTTACCGCGATTCGCGGTAAAAAAGTCGTGCGACCGTCGCGCGATTCCAAAGGCTACTTGGCAGTATACAAATGGAAAACGCCCTACAAAACGGACCAATACGCAGCAAAAAACGCTCCGGGACCTTTTCATGCGTGGGCCGTTTTGTAGTGCGTTCGGGACGGGCGGAAATACGGACAGGTGGGAACGATACCATTGACTACAATGCTATTTATTTTTTTGACCGTTTTGTAGAGCGTTCATCGAGCGTAGGACGCGCTACAAAACGGTCAGGTGTGAATGGTGTGTGTGCATACACATGCACACACACTATATCACACTTGAAAGTAGAAAACTGAGGCAGTCTCAGCTTGATAATACAATCTTTTCCTCAGGTATGCAAAAGCTCAGTGGGCAATAGTAATTTAAGTAAATATACTGTTAAGGCTGCAAAACATTAAACCTGCTTCATTAATGTACACTCTAGGGGAGGGTGGTGTATTCCCTTATATCCTGATCTGCAATTTTATACACAGCAGCTTACTGTCAGCTAACACAAATTTTCCACCTTTATTATGAACTGTTTTTTTTTAAAACAAGCATATCCCAAACAATGCAGTATCAAACAATTCCAATCATACCGTTCATTCTACATTTCAGTTTGTTACCTGGGACATTATATATCATAGATAAGGAATAAAGACCCTGGGGGGAATTTATCAAAGCAATTGCGAGTGTTTGAACTTGCACAGAATATATTTGCACCAGATTTATCAAGCTAGTGTAATGTTGTTGATAAATAAGGTTTAATAGACTCCAAGAAAAAAGACTTCTAACTTCAGGCAAAAAGCTTAACTGTCGCATCCTGAAGAAGTGGTCATGGGGACTTCTTAAGTTGTGAGTGTTTTCTTTGGTGATGCTCCAGTTTCAGACAGCCCAGAACAAGTGCAGATGAAAACACGTGCAAAAAAGCTGCAAAAAACATGCAGTTGAAAAAGTAGTGCAAGCTCTGAAGAAAACAGGTGCAAAAAACATGCAGTTGAAAAAGTAGTGCAAGCTCTGAAGAAAACAGGTGCAAAAAAATGCAGTTGAAAAAGTAGTGCAGGCTCTGAAGAAAACAGGGGCACATGTTAAAAGACAGACTTGCACATTTAAAAAAATTATCTAAGAGGCTAAAACTGTCGCAAGTGCTTTGATAAATCCCCCACCCCCCTATTTCTTCCCTCCATCATCCCTCTATTTTTAATACTACCATATCTTAAGACTGTTATTCCCCTAAGAAGGATGACATTTTATTGTATTAATTCCGTCCATGGGGCATGCTTTTTGTTGTAAAGGCTTTTGCTCCTGATTACTTGGTCTTCTCAGATTTCATATCCTTATGAGGGCTAACTGATCCTAGATGTGATGAAATCCTTCACCTCATGGCTATATGACTATACTTGATTTTGAGCTGAGAAACAAAGTGTCGTATTAAGATAAGAGTGCCTCATTTTTTTAGTTGTTCTAGATAAAAGAGAAGATGCATACTTATGAAAAGAGGTTACAAGTCAACCTAGAAGCTGTGCATTATGAAAATGTGCATTATGAAATACATACCACTTTTGGTTTAAATGGTGGTTCCACTTCTCTCTTTTCCAAAGCAGTCCAGTTGATAGTCTTGAAAAAAGGATGCACCTTGATGTTTCCAGTTACACCAAGTCTCTTTGTATGTTCTCTCACAAACAGCTTAAAAATAAGAACACGAATGTAAGAAACTATTAACCAGCCATTTACACTGTTAGGTCACTATGTGACCTAACAGACTAATCACTGACAGATTTGTGGTAAAGAGATTTTCAGTGTGTACAGGATTACGGCAGTAGCTACAATTGGTGAGAGATTCCCACCCATACCTTTTCTAGGATGTCTTTGGATTCTTTCGTGATCCATCGTGGATAATGTGGAGTGTCCATTCTTATGGATTCAAACAGCTCATCCTCATCATCACCATGAAAGGGGGACTGACCAATCAACATTTCATACAGCAGGACTCCAAATGACCACCAGTCCACGGAAAATGTGTACTTATGTCCATGTAGAATCTGTAAGTATACAGTTACCAAGATTACTCTACAAATTAAGCTGGCTAGAGGTTTTATAGTTATATAGTTAGTCTTATGTTACAATGTGAAATAAATGTATTCATTTGTTGACCACCACATTTATTTCAAACAGCATGTCTGTCCAATACAGGAGCCAGTGGGGAATAGGAATTAAAGGAGAATTATAGGGAGAGTGAAATACACTCATCCCCATAATTAGAGCCGACGTGTGACACTGCAGCTGTCACACATCGGCTGTATAGATTGAGAACTGAGCGATCACATAACGCTGATCGCTCAGTTCCTTATCTTCTCCCTACAGAGAGCGGTGACGTCAGTCACTGCTCCCCACAGGGAACCCCCCCTCCCCTCTGCGCTGACTGGAGAGACCGATGGGGGAGGGGCAGGCATCTCAGGCTCCACTTAAGGTACATGACAGTATCAGTCAGCCATATTTGGCGCCTGAAAGTGGGGCCTCTGTCATGGAAGATCACTGCATTAACCCAGGCTGTTAAAAGACTTCAGGAAGGCTGTTTCCAGCTCAAAGGCCGACTTGAATCGCTTTCACAAACTCCGCCAGCAGCTTCCAGTTCATCTCAGCCTTCTACATCCGTAACAGGCATTTCCACTTAAATACCTACATGATTCCGCCACCTGAATCTCGGGTACCCACACTGAAACGCTTTTCTATAGACCGCAGTAGATACAGTGCATTCCTTAACGCATGTAAACTCCATTTCATGCTGCAACCACACACCTTTTCCTCAGAATCTGCTAAAGTGGGGTTTGTGATCTTGCTACTACTTGGTGAACCCCAAGCGAGGGCGCACTGGCTCCTTGAGCAGAACAGCCCATTACTAAACTATATAACTTCTTTCTCTGATGCTATGTCATTTCTCTATGATGACCCTCATTGAGCGGCCAAGGCTGAAGCCATTCTGCATGCACTCAAACAAGGCCGTAGACCAGTCGAAGATTATGTGGCTGAATTTAGAAGGTGGAGTTCTGACACGGATTGGAATGATGCAGCTCTCCGTTGTCAGTTTCGCCTGGGACTGTGATTCTTTGAAAGATGATCTAGCCCATGTCGGGGTACCTAAACCTTGGAAGAGCTCTTCCAGGTCTCCATCCAGATAGATCGTCGTCTAAAGGAGCGTAGATCAGAAAGATCTGGTCCATCCCATCCTGGTGGATGCTGTCTAGAGTTTCTTGAGCTCCTGCTCCTACGTCTTCTACTCCAGCTGCTGCCACTGCTACCGATCTACCTGAAATGATGCAACTGGGTCTACTCCAAACTTCTTTGTCCCCCAAGGAGAAGTGGCATCGCCGTCAGCTTAACCTCTGTCTCTACTGTGGTGAGGCCGGCCACTATGTGCAAATCTGCCCTAACAAAGCCAGTAAGTGTCATCTCTCTTCTGTAGTTACTCCTGATTCTTCTGCCATGAGGCGGACCGCTCATATTGCGCTTTCGGTTTCTCTACAGATTCCAGAAGGGGCGCTCCAAACTTCAGCCATCCTTGACTCAGGAGCCTGTAGCTGCTTTATTAGCTGTAATTTTGTTAATCAGTACCATAGTCCCCTACAAAGCAAGACACGAAGACCCTCCATTCATCTTGCAGACAGATCAAACATTAAATCTGGTCCTGTAACACATTAACTTTCAAAGTATTTTATAAATTTTCCAAAGTAGAATAAAACAATAAAATAGCACATGATGCACAGTTAGTATAGCATACAATTGCATTTCAGATTCTTCCACGTTAGCATAGTCAAGTAGTAGGGGGGATCACTAGATGCCATACACACCATATATAATATTTCTGTAAAACAGATCATATCTATCACCCTATTCTTGCCAATTTATCCCCCATCAGCAAAAAACAAAAACTCAAAACAGTCTGAGAGGAATATCTGGCATGGGATCCGCCTATGTCTGCAGCAAACATTTGTTATGATCTCCTCCATATCTATATAAATAGAAGACTTTCTGTCCAACATCAATGCACTAAACAGTTCACGTGTGTGAGCATAATGGAAAAAAAAAAAAGACAGACAATAAAAGGAAAAGGAAATAGATGCTAAAGGACGCAGAACAGCTTAAGAGTCCGAAAAGAGTAGCTCCATCCCCGACCAAATAGCCCCCTGTAACACATTAAATTTTACCAATTACTGTTTCACTTGAGTCGGGCCATTCAGAACCGCTTTGCTTTGACATGCTTTCCCTCTATTTCCAATAATTCTGGGTTTACCCTGACTACAAGCCCATAATCCTTAAATAAACTGGAATACAGGCAAGGTGATGTTCCAATCCCTCTACTGTTTACAGAACAGTTTTTGCCCTACCACTTCTGTGCCATTAGTGTCCCTCTATAAACCTAAAGACAGTCCAGATTTGCATCAAGCTATCCCATCTATTTATCATGATTACCTGGACATGTTTGACAAGCGGAAGGCTGACATATTTCCTCCTCACCGGCCTTATCGTTCACATCTCGCAATCCCAGGGCTTTGGGCAGGTACCGACCCCTGTCTTGTGCGTCCATCTCCACCCGCACACACCATCCGTCTCCCCTTCGCACAGCCTCACTGTGTCCCCAGCTGCTGTCTCTTCCTCCAACTCCAGAGACTGGAGACGCTCCCCCACATACCACACCCAGGCTCCACACATTGCAGCCTGCGGTGTCACCACCATCTACTCCACTGCCGCCCTCCACTGAGATTTCCAGACTACCGAATAACCTTTCCACACAGCGGCCACCTCTCCCTCTCCATAGCCCCCCTCCTCTTCACTTCGTCGTCACGACAACAGGACACTGCTCCAGATACAGCAAACAACCAGCGTCCATCTCTCCCTCCCCCTGCTCCTTCAACTGCAAACAAGGTCTACCACCCACACCTCTCATAGCAACCTGGAACTACTTAATTTTACTTAATTCAGTCATTCTTTTATACACTTACCCTGGACTACATCGACAAAACAAGTATACAGCTTCCTTCTAATCACCTGGCCCCACGTTGGCATCCAAGACTCTCCTCCATCACAACATCCAAACAGCGCCTGTCCTAAATCAGCCAGGATCAAAAGACCGTCAAGCACAATCAAGATTGAAACCATCTGAACAAAACGACTTAAATTCGCCACATGCTCTATGTCAATTCTGACGCATCATCAAACCCCCCCCCCCCCCCCCACCCCAAACACACACATGGTGCTGTATTAATGTATTGCTGGGATTTGTATACCTGTATAGCTAATGGTACATTGTGCTGTATATTATATAGAGCAATGTACCATCAACTATAGGGGAATACAAATCCCAGCAATATATTATACA
>NW_017307634.1:35244-39530 GCF_000935625.1 Nanorana parkeri
TGTCACCACGACCAGACCCCACAACATCACCAGGAGATCACCAGCATTGTGCCCATTTATTCCATCACACGTGAGTGCAGAATATTGCTTTTTCATTCCCACTTCCATTCACCCTGATTTATAGTTACTTCCTGGTTATTTTCCATCCACAAAGCCTGCGCCGGTCAGTTGCGCTCCTTTCCTTTCTTCTTTATGGACTTTATAATGGAGCTTCCCCCTTCTAAAGTTTTTACTGGAATCTTTGTGGTGGTGGATTGCCTTTCCAAGATGGCTCATTTTCTGCCAATATGTGGAACTCTATCTGCAGCGGAGACAGCACAGATATTCATTAAGGAAATCAGACTTTGTGGTCTGCCAGACATCATTATCTCGGATCGTGGGGTTCAATGCACTTTCAACGTTTTGGAGATCTTTATGTCAGGAATTGGGTATTCAGTTGTGTCGCTCGTCTGCTTACCACCCACAGACTAACGGCCAGATGGAAAGAACCAAACATTGGAACAGTATGTCCATTGCTTTTCATCCTTCTCTCAAGATAACCGAGTCACCCTGCTTCCAATGGCCGAATTCTCCTAGAGCAACTCTGTTCATTCTACTACACACCAATCATAATTTTTCGCTAATTATTGGTATCATCCAGTCTTTTTGCCATTAACCTTTTTGATTCTCCATTGCCTGCAGTACAAGACAGGTTGAATTTTTTTTTCTTCCAATAATCAACTGCTTAGAGAAGCGATGTCCAAGGCTCAAAGTGACAAGAAAGTATTTCATAAAAAAAAAAGGGGAGAATTAGATCTCAAGCCTGGGGATCTTGTTTGGCTATCCACGGCTAATCTGAAATTGGCATGTCCTCCTAAGAAGTTGGGCCCTAAGTTCATTGGGCCTTTTCCAGTGGAAAAGAATATCAACACAGTGGCTTATAAATTAAAACTTCCTCTTCTTTACAAGATCCATCTGTGTTTCATGTCTCTCTTCTGAAGCCTGATGTTCACAATCGGTTTCGTGATGTCAGGGTATTTCTATAGAAAATTACAAAAACTGATGAACTTTGATTTTTACACAAACGAAATCAAACTTCTCTACTGGTGCACTCTGTAAGACAAAGGGCCAGAAATCTTGGCTGGACAGATAAATTAATTAACCAAAATAGAATAAGCTATTGCGTACAAATTAGGCAATGAACAAACATACAGGAGAACCTTGAACCAGCTTTTGTACAACCAAACTGATTCAAAGAGGTAAACATAGCAAATTAAGTCCAAGGCTTGGATAATCATAAAACCACAATTGACAATACTGAGATAATCTCACCTTCAAGGTCAATAATTAAATGTGTTTAATCAAGAAATACCCAGGTACCCGTGCCCGGGTACTTCAAACCTTTCCCCACCCCTCCAACCTTCCTAGTTCGTATCCCACCCCAGCACCGCCCCCTTCTTCCTTGGCCACTCCCATCCCTCTGCATTCATAAACTCTCCTTCCCCCCAGCTCTCACTTTGCACCCAGGCTTGAAAAAGAATTATCTTCAAAACGCGTCGCCTTGCCTTCAGGAATTGGAGTTGTTCACACACTCCTCCATGCTGTCACTTTTGTGCGGCCGACATTTCCCGCACCTGTCACATTGCCTCTAGCGCATTAGCGCTTGTTCGCCACTATTGGCGCCCATCACCACATCCACCTGTCCCTGGCGGACTCAGCCCCTCCACACCGCCAAGGGGAAGCTCGTGCTTTGTCAGCTCGGTGACCCTCCAGGATGCCCGGCCCACACAGCGGGACAGCATTTTCTGAACAGCCGAGCACCTACACAACACGGCAGCGCACTTGCCCATTGGCCCCTGCGTCTCTTGGCAACGAGGACGCCAGGCTCCTGAAGCACCACCCAACAAGTTGCCTCCTGTCTGGTGCCCGTCGGTGAAGACTCCAGCCTACCTTCCTCCTACTCCTCCACTCCCATCTTCAGGAACATCCATTGGGATCCCCACAGAGATCAGAACAGGACAGTACCGCCATCAGCCACGAGCCACACCTCCGTCGTTGACAACGCATCTCTACTACCTAACGGTGAGTTACAGAAGTCTTTGTTGGCCTGTGGCCTTTCCTCCTACCTCACCACCTGTGTTGTTCCTTTCCATCCACCATCCCTGGGTCCATAACGCTACCGCCGAATCAAGAAGAGAACGGCTTCATCACGTCTGCCACCCCCAGAACAACGCTCTCAACCTGTCTAAGCGAGTACCCACCCCACCGCAGCTGAGTTGAACACCACCCTCCCCCAACCTTCTCAACACATTTATTGCGCTAGGTTGTGGCGCTTCCGTCTCCAATTTCTGTTTTCTAGTACATTTATTGGTGGCTATATACAGGCACAGGCTATATACAGTGCTGTACAGTGCTCAAATAAAGTAAACACTTCAAAAAAAAAAAAAACTTAGCCGTGTCCCGGCACTGACCAGACATACGATAGTCCTGACTACCAACCTGTACAAACCTACTGTTTGTCAGGCTTCACCAAAACACCATGACCAACCTTGTGCTCCAGCACATTTAGACTGTCTGCTCCCCAGGCTCCAGAGCAGTTTCTATTTGCCTCACCTGCACTAAATTGCCACTGAGGCAAAGTGTAAAACCTGGGGCTTACTAGAGGTTCTGGAAGGTGTAAGAGAGGAATCTGGGTGACACATAAATGCCGGACAGGACATCTCCTTGCTCTCTACATGATGACCTGCTACAAACCACTGGCAGCTGCACAAGCGTAGACTCTGGACAGGGCATTCTACCTTGGCCATTTTTATACCCGGTCGATGCTTCACAGTGAAGCTGTAGTCCTGCAAGGCCAGAAACCAACGGTTCACTGCCCCTAGACCAACATCAGATGCATCAGTTTGGACTAAAAAGTTCTTGGAAAAATCAGGGTAGTAGAGGATTGGCTGTGCACAAAGAGCCCTCTTCAGGACATGGAAAGATTCCTCTGCTTCTGGGGACCATTTGACCATCACCGGATTCTTCCCTTTGGTAAGGTAGTCAATGGGGCTTTCAAGAGTTGCAAAGTTTGGGATAAACCTCCTGTAGTATCCAGTTATCCCCAGGAAAGCTCAGACTTGTTTTTTGCTGGTGGGACGTGGCCACTCTCGAATGGCTTCTACTTTGTTTAGCTGGGGTTTTATGACTCCACGCCCAATCGTGTAACCTAAGTATTTGGCTTCCTCTAACCCCAGGGCAAATTTTTTAGGATTAGCAGTGAAACCTGCTCTATGGAGAGTATCCAAGACAGCCTAGACTCGAGGCAAATGAGATTCCCAGTCAGTGCTATGTACTACTGTGTCATCTAAGTATTAAGTATGCTGCAGCATACTGTTGGTGGGGTCTCAAAAGTTTGTCCATAGCTCTCTGAAATGTGGCAGGTGCGTTTTGTAACCCAAAAGGCAGCTTTTTATATTGAACGAACCCTCTGGGGTTACAAAGGTGGTCTTCTCCTTGGCGCCTTCTGTCAGTGGAATCTGCCAATATCCTTTGGTCAAGTCCAAAGTTGTCAGATAACGAGCTGTGCCCAGTCTGTCTATAAGTTCGTCTACCCGGGGCATAGGATAAGTGTCAAACTTGGTCAAAATTGAGCTTCTAAAATCATTACAAAACCTCCAACTCCCATCTGGCTTTGGGACTAGGACAATGGGACTGGACCACTCACTACTGAACTCTTCAATGATGTCTGGTTCAAGCATTTTTTTCACCTCACCACTGACGTCTCTCCTCCTTGCCTCAGGAATACGGTAAGGCTTAAGTTTAACCCGGGTCCCTGGCTTAGTAACAATGTCATGTTGTGTTACCGACGTCTGACCATGAAACTCTGAAAATGCATCTCAGTATTTTATTAAGAACTCTCTGACTTCCTGCATTTGTGATTTGGACAGCGTCACAGCAATTTTTACTTCAGGAACCTGAAGGGGTTCATTATTCAGCTGGTGGGCTACTGGGATGGACCCAGCAGCTAGCGATACTCTATCTTTCCAGTGCTTTAGCAAGTTCACATGGTATATTTGTTCTGGTTTTCTTTTCCCGGGTTGATGAATTTTATAATTTACTTCCCCGACTCTCTCTATCACTTCAAAGGGACCCTGCCACTCAACCGTGGGGACTAATACCAGCACCCTGTCGCCAGGTGAGAAAATGCGGACTCGAACATTCCTGTTATATATTCTCTGCTGCAGGGGCGTAGATAAGGGGGGGATAGGGGGGTTCAAACCCCCCCCAGGGGGCCCTGGCGGTGGCGTTGGGAGAGGGGGAGGAAG
>NW_017307634.1:39645-91931 GCF_000935625.1 Nanorana parkeri
GATAATGAGGTGATTTGAAGGTGGATCAAGAAGGGAAAACATAGGCAAGGGAACAGTTTGTCTAGAATGACTCTAGAGCATTGAACTATGGATAGATTTGGGGGGGCGCTAATAAAAGATTTTCCCCCGGGCGCCTAATTTTTTACACAAATAGAGCTTTCTTTTGGTGCTATTTGATTGCCGCTGATTTTTTTTATTTAATTTTTTAATGACTTTTTAAATGAAAAAAAGACCAAAAATTGTGGGGAAAAAATATTTTCAACTTTTTGTTATACAAAATATCAAATAAAATCAAATTTCTTCCTAAAGTTAGGCCAAAATGTATTCTGCTAAATGTTTTTGGTAAAAACAAAATTCCAATAAAGTATATACTAAGCTGTTTGTGTGAATTGGTACAAATTATAAGTGGTACCACATGGTTTTTATCCATATGGTGTCAAACAGCAAAATCGGTATTGCTCGGGGTCAAGGATTGGTCTGCAAACATATGAAGTTTATATTCTGTAAGCCCCTTATCTACTCCCCTTATATCCGTATTAGCTCGTATAAGGCAAGCTAAAGGTTCCATTGCTAGGACAAACAGAAGTGGTGACAAGGGGCACCCCTGACTGGTACCGCCCAGAATGGGAAATAGGGACGATATACTATGAAGGTATTGGACCGAAGCTGAGGATCCCCTAAATAAATTCTGTAGCCAAGCCAGGAAACTATTAGAAAATCCCCATTTGTTCAAAATATAAAATAAATAATCCCATGAAATAGAATTGAAAGCTTTTTGTAAATCTAAAGATAAAATTATACCTGAAATTTTTGAGTTGTGCATATGGTGAATAAGATGTACAATTTTACATGTGTTATCTGGTGCTTGTCTACCAGGAACAAAGCCCACCTTGTCTCGTTGAATGAGGGTTGGTAAATATTGGCTTAATCGTGTGGCTAATATTTTCGAAAGTAATTTAATATCTATATCTAATAGAGAAATTGGTCTATAATTTTGAGGGTCTAGGCTATCCTTCCCTACCTTCGGGATCATCACTATGTGAGCCAAAAGGGAGGAAGGATGAAGTCCAGAACCCTCCTTCAAGTGATTAAATAGTGCTACTAAATAAGGTGCTAAACTATTTGAGAATTTTTATAATAGAAAGCTGAAAACTCGTCTGGGCCTGGTGTCTTATATGTCTTCAGGGAGCTAATTGCTTGTTTTATTTTAGATATCGAGATATCTGCATCCATTATGGATATCATGTGTTCCGTCAAAGAGGGTAGTGACATTTTTGACAATAAACTATCCACTAAGTGGGGTTGGAAACCAGAAGTTTTACCGTATATCTGAGACAGAAAGGTAGTAAATCTGGCGGCAATAGTAGCAGGATTAGCTGTTATCGAGCCATCCGAAAGACGAAGTCTGATCGGATTTGGGGTCCTTGGTATTGATTTCAGCATGTTTCCCATCATTGGTCCCGGTTTATTTGCACATGCGTAAAACGTGCGTTTAGTCCATCTAATTTGTTTCTCAGCTTCATCGTTCAATAAGAGATTCATCTCTGTTTTAAAAGAGTTGATTTTTTCCCTAATGGGGGCCCTCATCGTTCTTTTTATACACACGATATAGTATGTCATCATTACTAATGAAATAGGGAAAAGAGAGCCTATTCCCTGGTTCAACAGGTTCCCCATTAATCATCATAACATTTTCCAAGGCCCTCACAAGAGTAGGGTCTTTTCTCTGCTCAGTACCAAAGTTTTCTCTATGAAGTGTTAAGATCTGCAAACTCTAGAGTAGCCTCAGTTTCAGCAGAGGGCAGTCTATCCTCGTTGGCTATAGGGCCTTCATCAGATTCTTCCAATTCTCCTGCCAAAACAGAGAAGGGAAAGTCTGGGGACCCCCAAGAGGAATCCTCTGAATACAACTTCTCCGCAGCCTCCATGTATTCTGATTCAGTCTCTGGTTTACAAACTGTGGCACAGTCTGGGTGTTCCCAGAGTCCCCAAAAATCAGGGAAGTCCCTACCAATAATTACATTATGTACCAAATGAGACACAACCCCAACCAAGTGCCTCAGATTACCCCGTGCAGTTCCAAACTTCACAGTTGCTATAGTATACTCCCGAATATCACCATGCACACACACTACAGCAACCTTTTTAGCCTGGAAGATCACAGGGCCTATCAATTCAGCCTTAATCAGAGTTACTAAACTTCCAGAGTCACGCAAAGCAGTAACATGCTAATCATTCACAGTTATTGCACACATGTGTTTTCCCTTCACTGGCACTGCAGTGCATGAAATAGTGGCAAACAAAGACTGTCGTCTTTCCTTGAAAGACAAGTCACACTGCATAAGCTCATCAGTCAATGGAAAGTTCGCAGCTACATGTCCAGGTTCCTGGCAACGAAAACATCTAACATTCCTCAGGTTAGGTCTGCTGACTGGCACTGGTTTTCCTGCTTTGGAATGCCAACCTCCCAACTTTAAATCAGCAGTTTTTCCCTCTGCTTCCTTGCCATGCTCACCACCCACTTCCCCTGGAACAGTCTTACCGGTTGCCGAGGGAGACTGTAGTTTTGGGCAGAAAGTCCATGGGCTTACAGGGGAGACGTTCAAGTCCTCAGCCACAAAGTACCTCTCAACAAGCTCCACAAGGTGATCGACCGACTTAGGGTCCCCTTTGAGTTACCCACTTTTGCAAGATGACAGGTAAGGATCTTAGGAAGTGATCCATGACTACCCGCTTAACGATCTGTGGCCCCGATAGGAACTCTGGTTGCAGCCATTTTCGGACGAGGTGGATGAGGTCAAACATCTGTGACTGTGGCTACTTCCCAGCTTGGTAGGACAAGTCCCCATGACCACTTCTTCAAGAAGCAACAGTTGAGCTTTTTGCCTGGAGTTGCGAGGCTTCTTTCCTGGAGTCTATCTTATTTATGAACAACATTACACTAGCAACATAAATCTGGCGCAAATATATCCCATGTGACTATATGCAAGCTTCAACACTCGCAATTGCTATGATAAATTACCCCCATTGTTTTTAAATTTACCAATTAGGTTGGGAGAGGAAAATCTCACTGCAGGTGGTCTGCAGTAAATTCAAACAAAAGCTACTGTTTTAAAATGGGAAGTTTAAACAACACATCATTTTATGGTATAGACAAACACCAGTGTTTCACTGGCCAGAACTACTGACCCTTAAATAATTACAATTAAACTTGAACAATATTGAACAACTTACATTACATAATATAGACAGACGATATCATATTTCTAGATACTTCTGAAAACAATTACACATATACAATTGTCACATATCTGCTAAAAATGTAACAGGAATCGATAATCAATGAAAACTCTCTATATATCTCTTTTTAGATCTGAATAAGCGATGTTATACTGTGTTGATATATATGGGGTAAATATTTAAAATATTTTAAAATTAATCATATATGGAGAAACCAGCCCAAGGAATTTTAGAAGACTGACACACATTAATCCCAAAAACCTAAGCCAATGGGACAAAGGTTCCCCCACTTAGAGCAGCCCAAACAAACAAGCTTTGCTGATATCATAAACAATCTTTACAAGGGTGTTTTAACAAAGAAAGGAGAGGGGATCACAGGTTTCCTGAGGCCATTAGATGCTCATTGACTTTGAGGGAATACCTGACTTCCTGGATTCACTACTTGAAAGACTAGACTTCCTGAAACCACTGCATTGAAACCTTACTTCCTTGATTCTCACTACTGGAAGGACCTGACGAATACCCTTTTTTTGGAGATGAATCCCTGACAGAATTCTGGGATGGTTTGAATTTAAATCTTTTTATTTGAAATAATTGATCTGAATTGTATATATATTTAAAATTGTAATATACTATATGCTTAATTGCTAGCTTACACACTTAAGCTATAAGTGGAGGC
The DNA here is from genome assembly GCF_000935625.1 of Nanorana parkeri. Taxonomy (NCBI): domain Eukaryota; kingdom Metazoa; phylum Chordata; class Amphibia; order Anura; family Dicroglossidae; genus Nanorana; species Nanorana parkeri. The sequence continues at coordinate 43,565 of NW_017307634.1, forward strand.
ACTACTAATTAATTACCATAATCTGGTTCTAATACCCTACAGTACCAGGTACCACTGGAGATCTAGAATGTTCAGGGGAAAGGAAGACTCAGACAAAGAGAGGTGGCCTGGAAGTGGCCAAGCTCCAGAACCCCAGGGTCAGGAGCAAGGGCTCCAGGAGTAGATGAATCTAAGAAAGGTGCAGCAATCAGTGCAGTAGCAGGAGTGAAGCAGGAGGAACTGGAGAGAATGCTGGAAAAATTAGGGGGCTCTCTCTGCACCTAATTGCTGAAAGGGCAAACCTCCCTCGAAGGTTTCCTGAACAGCCCTTGACTTTTAGCCCTGTTGGCAGTCTGAGAGTCAGGCTCTGGGGGCCCAAGGACACCAATCACAGAAGTGGACGAAGGAGAAGGATGAGGCTCAGTCAACCTCTCCCTGGAACTCTTGCGTCAACGCAGAAGCCCACTCTAGCCTCCCATGTGATCCAAAAGGGTGGGATCCAGAGTAGATCCGAGGGGATGACGTTCCCCATAGGGTAGGCGAGTCAGATCCTGGGCCTCCCAGTGTGTCGCTGTGCCTTTAAGGAGTAGAGCACCTCCAGGCATACCTGCATTCTATTTATCTACTGCTAAATATGCTCCAATATGGAGGCTCTCAAAAAATTAGAGTTAGGACCACACTACACAGAGGCGCCTTGACGAGGGAGTGTTGCTTCCACATATTTTACAAAAGTTGTGCAATTAAAACCTGTTTTTAATGCATATTGTTAGACAGTGTAATTTGTTTTGTTGCAGGCTAGCTAGTAAGTGTGCTGGGAAATTTCTGTGTTTTGGATTGTTGTAAGTAGGGATACACCAAAATTTAGGCCGCCCTAAACATATTGGCCAAACATGGCACGTTTGGCAAAATGCTGAAAGTGCCATCTTTCAGATAAAACTGCGGTGCATGCCTAGTTTCTCTCCTCCCCGCTGGATGCTGCTCTGTGTCCCTTCTGACACAGCACAGCATCCAGCAGGGAGGAGAGAAACTGTCAGAGGAGGCCGAGCGGTGCGGGGGAACCGCGATTTCACATGAGGCCGGGCTCTTCTCCAGCACTGCTTCCCTCAGCCTCCTCTGACCACTCAGGATGGAGAGTGGTGTGGGAGCGGAGACAGTTGTGCGCTGTCACAGGCCCGGGAGGAGTCAGCTGTCAAAATAGACCAAGCTCTCCTCTCCACACTGTCAGCTCAGCCTCCTATGACAGCGAGTCAGGATGGAGAGCGAGGACATGCAGTCAGCAATCACTGTTTGTAAATAACTGGACATAGTATGAGTTACTATGTACCAGTATTGATTTAATAGGAAGTAATCTACATCACTTCCTGTTCATTCATAATTGTGTACATGGTACACATACTATGTCCACAAGTTATGAATGTACAGGAACAGGAACACTCAGTACAGAGGCTTACTGTTCATTTATAACAGGGGATGCAGAAAAAGAGATTGTGGACTCTGTGTCCTCAATCTCTTTTTTGATTTTAAAAAGGGAAATATTCTGTTTAGACCCCTGATATTTCACCGAAGCCCCCAACAGTAAAGTTAAAACATACAAATATTTAATTTAAAAAAAATTAAATTAAAAAAAAATTTGTTTATGAAAAATAAAAATTAAATATTTTTTAAAATATTAAAAGGTTAGAATTTTTTTTTCGGTTTCGGCCTGACATTTTATTTATTTTCGGTTTAAAATTTTCATTTCAGTACACCTCTAGTTGTAAGCCTTTCCATGTGCACCTTGCTATCAGGGCTAGTTATAAATTGTGCATTTGCCTTTTATGTTTGATTGTAGACCCTATAACTATGGGTCACTATAATCCAGATTGCAGGCATCGGTTTCCTGAGAATCAAATAGTAGACGCCCCCCCCAGGAGAGTATGGGCTGGGGTCACCTATTGTAGCGGGACTGTCAGACATGTTGCGGCTGCATGGCGGTGATGCAATTAGGCCCAAGTTGTCAGGAAAGACCTTAGGTTTTCACAAACCCAAGCAGCTGGTGCTGATGCAGGTCGGACCACCAGATGTGCCTAGGTCGCTGTAGGTGGGGAATAGGAACAAGTCGGAGCTCAGCGTTCCACTTGAGGCTTTGCAAAGTATCTGAATTCCTGTGCTCCTCTTAATGGATGAGAAAGAAAAATAATACCGCATATTAACATTTTTTGCTCTCATTTTTAGTAAGCAGTTGAAGCTTTAGGTTCCTTTTCATGTTTTACAGGCTATTCTTATACAAACAGGTACAACAATAGCTCAACCAGAAACTTGCAACAGAATTAAATAATAAGTCAGAGCAGTGGTTCATCCCATGGTCTGAAAGTTAACAGCCATTGTGCTCTTTCCTTAGAATACCATGCTGTGTGCAATCTGTAATAAATGTTTATTTATATAAAACAAATATTGTATATAAAATAGCTATGACATGATGATCAAATGCAGGCTGGAGGATTCACTGGCAAAATAAGCTTTCCGCATGCAGATGTACACTGAGTATAATGCATTCAATACTGTGTGAGATACCAATGCATTAGTGAAAATAATAATACAATTCAAAATACAAAAAAAAAGTAAGTTTTTTCATTTTTAAACTTTCGCCAACCTACAATAGTAAAAAAAGAACAGTTTTTGAAAACGTTTTTATTGAAACCGTGTACTAAGTAACATCATTATAGTGTATGTCCATGAAAAAAGAATTTAAAAGATGTAGGTATGCAAATTAGATAGGGGCTGATGTAGAAAGGCTTCATCAAGCGTATAGCTCAGCAAATGCCATTTGCACAGTATTACACCCCCTAGATGGAGCTAGAATTTCCTATACTTCTCAGAGCCATCTAGCAGTTGTAATGCCATGTGAATGGCAGGCTAAACCTTTATACATCAGCCCCATAGAGTTATTGTCAAGTTAACCAAATCATGCTGATGCTATATATGTAAAAAAATAAGTCATGGCAACTTATTGGTTGGATGACCAGTGAAATGTCTTCAAGAAAAATACAGCAAGTCCAGTTGCCTTGACTTATCTTTTACAGATATACGATGACCTGGATGAATGAGAGCCTTCACAGACAAATGCTGATGCTAAAGTTGGCCTTGGCATTTAGACATCAATGATCTCAGGTGACAAAAGGGTTAAGATATGTTTCTGTGTGTTTCTGACACTTTTGTACTTGTACAGGGTTATTCACAAAAGGGTGAAGAGTTTGGAGAAGGCAGGGGAAGTGAACAATCTAGGACAACATAGCTGAACTGGAAAATGAGCTGAATTAGAGAATTCTTCCAAACCAGCTACCATATTTGCCGGCGTATAAGATTACTTTTTATACTTAAAAAATCCCTCGAAAATCGGGGGTCGTCTTCACGCCGAGTATACAGGATGTGCGGTAATACTGTATGTACGGTAGCTTCTGCTTCATACAGTATACCGTGCTGAGACAATCACGCCGAGCGATGTATTCTATTAATGAATACAAAGCCTGCTCGGATTGGCAGAGGTTGTGTACAAAGGTACAGAGGCTGTATACAAAGCCTGCTCGGATTGGCAGAGGTTGTGTACAACCTCTGCCAATCCAAACAGGCTTTGTATTCATTAATAGAATACATCGCTCGCCGTGATTGGCTCAGCGAGGTATACTGTATGCAGCTGAAGATACCGTACATACAGTATTACCGCACATCCAGCGGGCTGACAGATTAGCCTCCCTGGCGGTCTGATTATTTTATTTTTTTCCTTTTTTGTTCATTTTTTGTTCGGTCTTATGATTATTATTTTAATCATTTGTTTTTTTTGTTCATTTTTTTTTACTTTTAAAATTCCCGCCGGTAACGTCCCCCTGCCACGCGGACGCTCGCAAGGGACGGAACCCGGAAGACGGAGGACACAGCGGTGATCGTGGACAAGATAATAGACGCTACGCTTTAATCCCGAGTGTGGCTCGGGGGTACTGCTTATGGTACTGAAGATTAACCCCGAGCCACACTCGGGAATACCGCCAATGAGGTTAGTGGGTGTATTTAAACATTATTTTGGGCTATACTCGTCTTATACGACGAGTATAGCCCAAAACCTATGGGGGGTTGTCTTATACGCCCAGTCGCCTTATACGCCGGCAAATACGGTATTTTGGGCTAGATTGTTCACTTCTTCTGTCTTCTCCCAATTCTTCACCCTTTTGTGAATAACCCTGTCAGTGTCAAAACCTAAAGTCAGTTAAGCAGAAAGACATTATAATACAGCCACGTTTCATCCTTTTGATACAGAAATAGTGCAGAATAGCCAACTGAATGAAAATTTCCACTTAAATGTTTTCTTTTACAGAGGATCCACCCAGGTATTATGTAGCAAATAATCTAAACATACAAGGATACCTGACAGCTCCATATAACTGAACTTATTGTCTGGATATTACAGCAGCCACTCTTACCTCTGGAGCAATATAATCTGGGGTCCCACAGAAAGTGCTTGCTTTATTTTCTCCAAAAACGTTCTCCTTGCACATACCAAAGTCTGCAATCTTGATGTGACCATCCCGATCCAACATCACATTGTCCAATTTTAGATCCCTAAAGAGAAACACTGTCAGTTTTGCACATTCTTGAAGGAGAAGTATGGGGTGAGTGAAATACACTCATCCCCATAATTAGAGCCTTCAGTGTCACACGTCGGCTTTATTGATCGGGAACTGAGCGATCACATACTGCCGATCCCTCAGTTCCAATCTTCTCCCTGCAGATATCGGTGACTGACAGTCCCTGCAAGGATTCCCTCCTCCCCTCTCTGTTCTCCCAGTGCTGGCTAGAGGAATGAACGGGGGAGGGGACAGGCAGAGCCAGCTGTCAATCAGGCAGCGGGACGGATTCCTGACAATATTGTCGGGATCCATCCCGGCTGCAGCGCGGCTCTATGCTCTCAGAATGTAGCGGGCAATAGCCCACTATAGGCTGAGTTTTGGGTCACAGGAGGACATTAGTATATGTCGTCCTGTGACCCTGAAGAGAACTATGGCAAAAAAAGGTTAGGCCATAATTCTATTTTAAACCTTTAGAAATGTATGACATTATAATTTGATATTCTCCTACATTTTCTGTAATATACAGGAATGGGAACTATAAACACAACTGTAAGCATCCGTATATTTTTGCCTACAAAGCGGAACTTAAGTTAAAAAAAATTAAAGATTGGGAGCAGGCAGGCTATTTATCAACACATGATTTTTAACTTACCTGTAAAATCCTTTTCTTGGAGTACAGTACAGGACACAGGCTTATTTAACCATAGACCCTGGGTTACATGCAGCTAACTTTAGGTGATTGAATACTGGCAGACAAAACTGTCATCTCATAAAACCCCTCCCACTCTCAGCAACACTCTGTTTTGTAGCAAGCAATGAGTGAAACTGCCAGGGCAGAGAAGAGGGTGACCTGTGTCCTGTACTGTACTCCAATAAAAGGATTTTACAGATAATGCAAAAATACAATTTTCTTAATCGTACAGTACAGGACACAGGCTCCTTTAATTAGAGACCCTGCAATACAAATGATGGGTGGGTGGGCAACACAGCAAAAAATGCCAGCAGGTCCACAAGAACCAACAAGGGAACCAATCCTGAACTCAAAGAGCAGCCTGGAGCATCTTGCAGCCAAAGCTGGCATCAGTAAAGGCCTGAACATCCATCTGGTAGAACTTTACAAATGTATGAACTGGTGGTATGAGGTGGTAGCCTTGCACATCTGAGAAACAGATGCCTGGTGCTGAAAGGCCCAAGAGGCACTGATAAACCTGGTCAAGTGGGGCTTATCCTTCAATATATAAGCTTTAGTGATTATGTGACTGATTCACCTAGCTATGGTGAAACGAGATGCTTCACACCCATTGCGGGAGCCCTCAGGCAGGACAAAAGAGTTGTCTGACTCTCATATACAGTAGAGGAAAGTGGCTGAGAGATACCGTGTTTCCCCGAAAATAAGACACTGTCTTATTTTTTTTTGCACGAAAAAAGACACTAGGTCTTATTTTCGGGGGATGTCTTACCGGGCTGGGGGAAGAATACTCACAGGACTGGACGAGGTCCCGGAAGGCGGCGTGTTGTTGCTGGTCCCGGTGTTGAAGTTGGCGGAGGATATGCCGTTTCCATCGGGCGTGTGGGCGGGAGCTGCGGCCGGCTGGCGCGGTGGGAGCTGCGGCTGGCTGGCGTGTGGGCGGGGCAGGAGCTGCGGCCGGTCTTTACATTTAAACATCAGTTATATGTGTAGCTACCCCGAAAGTAAGACCTAGCGCTATCTTCAGGGATAAGACCTACCACCGAACTAGGTCTTATTTTCGGGGTAAGTCTTATATTACAGAAATCCCTGAAGATAGCGCTAGGTCTTACTTCCGGGGTAGGTCTTACTTTCAGGGAAACACGGTAGATCCGCACTGCCCTCACCACTTCTAAGCAGTACAATGAAACCTCATTGGGATGCTTCAGAGCAGGACAGAGAGACGTCAGTACGATGTCCTGATTAGGATGGAAGGGTGAAACTACCTTGGCAAGAAAGGATCTACCTCATCTCTGTAGAGAATCAGAAAGGGCTCTTTACAGGATAAAGCCGCCAATTCCAAAACTCATCACGCAGACGAGATAGCCGTGACAAAGGTCACTTTACAAGTAAAGTCCGCCAAGGGAATATTATTTCTAAAAAAGGGGGCACATAGCAAGTACCAAGTGTCTCTAATATCACAGAAGTCAACACAGCCAACAAACGTATATGTGTGCTGGGACAAATGAACTTGTCTGGGACAAATCAACTCCCTGTAATAATAGTCAAAAACAGAAAGCCCTCTGCAATTAGTAGATTTCCCAAACCAAATAGCATTAAACAAGAAGTAGTATCAAACAATGGCTATGTAAATAATTAACATTTATTAATAAAAACACCCATGTGTCATCATGTATTGCAACATCCCATAGTAAAATCTAGAAAAACCGCATGTGTGATTCCACGGTACTGCACATCATATGTAAAGTATAACGTAAATGGTTTAAAATCCATTGTGGATTATTGTAATAAAATGTTCGTCTCTATGCTCAGATCCAAAAGCAGCTATGTCTTGAAAAATATGCAAGAATATATTGGATTGATGTCAGGAAATTAAATTGTAATTGTGTATATATATTCCTCTTTTAAATCGCAAATGGTGTAGTTGTTGCTCCTTTTTAAGGTATAGTTGGTTAAAATTAGATCCTTTTCCTGCTGATGATGATAAACAACAGCAAAGATTGTAGTATACTTGTTATTGTAGCAATAAAATAGAATACAACAAAGTAGCTGGTTTTCATGGATTAGCCTTGATACAGTCCCCGATACCAATATATCAAATGGCATGTATGGAATCAGGCATTCAAAAAAGTACATATTGCCGTTTCATCAGCTCCTCTACCTCTACCAGGTGGCATGTAATGACTTGCCACCTGGCCTCCTGATTAGCCGGGAAGCTGGGCAGCGTGTAAAGACTCGCCACCCGGCCTCCCCCGTCATCTCACGAGGGAGCATGGAGCCGGCCTCCCGGCCAATCAGAAAGCAGGGCGTCGCATCATTACACGGCGCCCGGCTTCCTGATTGGCTAGCCAGACGGCTCCGGCTGGGTACCGGAGGAAGGCCGCGTTCTCGCTGGAGAGGCCCCGGGGGTGACAGGCTGCACATACTAAGGTAAGGTAACCTAACCTCACGAGGCCAGCTTCCTGATTGGCCAGCTCCCCGACCAATCAAGAAGCGGGCAGCGCTGCCCAGCTTCCTGATTGGCCGGGAAGTCGGCTCCATGTCCGCTCATCACAAGTGACGAGAGAGCATGGAGCCGCTTCCCGGCCAATCGGGAAACCGGGCAGCATGAAATGGCGCGCTGCCCGGCTTCCTGATACCGGAAGTACTTGTGCTAGGCATCGGAGAATTTGGGCAAGTACGAGCACTCGCCCAAATACTCGGAATCAGCACCGATATCGATACTAGTATCGGTGCATCCCTATTAGCATCCACTGTACCCTGCCGCGTTTCCTCCCGACAAGAGACTTTCTCAGAGGGGGTGGAACACTGCTGTATCTGCATGTATCCCTTTCTATGCATACCACAGGTGTCCTGGATTAGTTCAATTCATTCGAACAGCTTTATCCCATGCTTGAGCGTCCCTATATTAGGGGTAAAAATCTTAATGCTCAACCTTGAAATGCATTAATTCATGATAAAAAAAAACGTGCTATTATGGTGTATGCTCATATTATTTTGATCCTTTGGGGGTTATTTTATGACCGAATATATATATATATATATATACTGCATTTTTGTGCAAAATGCAGTATTGCAGTGTGCAATGATACCTTTTTTATATAGATATAGATATTCAACCATCGTAGTGAGTATTACACACACCATAATGTAATGGAAATTCCCATTAAGTCAGTGCATGTGAACATTTGTAATGTTTAAATTCATCCATAATTTAATGTTTAAATTCATCCAATAATAATACTCATAATAATCATTATTAAACACAATATATTACATTACTAACAATATCGACAGGGCAGGGACATCAAACAAGATCATTGTCAATCCAAGAAGCAGGCAAAATTAAGCGAACCATTAATCCCAGGTTTCTTTTGTGAACTCATCAATCCATTTACACTCCTTCTGCAGTAACAATCTATCAATATCACCACTCCTTGTATTGTCATGTACAAAGTACAAATGTTTCAAGGACAAAGAACAAAAGCTTTCCAAATTTTCCATTGTGGTTCTCTACCATATGTCGTGCCACTGGTGGTAATAAATTGTGACCTTTAATGTCCCACAGGTGGTCAGATATTCTGTCTCCCAACCTTTGAATAGTTTTTCCCACATATATAGCATCACACTCACATAAGATGGGTGTTTTTATTAGTATAATCTAAGATATGCTGCGCTTGGTATGTGAAATAAAGAAATAGGTGAAATAATTGAAAACAAATATGTATCCTATATATCCTACTCTCTGGTGTAAGATTATATTTTGAGACCAACTTCCCTTGGGGATTTCGGGCAGGAAAGCCCCCTCTCATTCGGTGTCTCCACTTGACCTTTTTTCTTTTTTTATATTGTTTGTTATTTTATTTAGAAGATTGTTCTATATTGGTTTGTCATATGGTGCGCCATATCGTTTACACCCACAAGCGGGACAGAAGACTCCACCACAAGTTTACACTGAACTGGTTTAAACACTAGTAATATAAAAAAAACTTTTTTCCTCCTAAGGATTGGGGGAAACAACACTCAGTCACACCTTTTTATTTAATAGCCTTCACTAACACAAGAGAGTATTTGCACAGTAAGAGCTCACACAGGCTTTTCGGAAATCATTTATTTATAGAAGGAATCACTGTATCAATTCAATTAATTTGTTAATCAACAATGTAAGAGAATATATGAAATAGCTCACGGTCACATATTAATATAGGTTACATATTTGTTTTCAATTATTTCACCTATTTCTTTATTTCACATACCAAGCGCAGCATATCTTTGATTTCACTGTGGTTCTGATTGCACATTGCTGCAGCTGGTCATTATCTACACAAAGTGTTTGCTCCTAGCGCAACCTTTTGTTTTCTTTACTTCATACTGTAGGACTTAGGTGCTACAAATTGTGTGTGTTGCTATGGAGGTTTTTGGTTTCGTTAGAAATAGAGACATTCATTGAGATCATGTTTTTTGCACTAAGAACACGAAAAGTGGAGATTTACAAAAGGAATTTAGAATATTAAAATCACTGATTGATAAAGAATTAAGGCTATGGTGGGACATAGTATCACACGAACAATATCTCAAAGAGGGTTTAACCCCTAGGAGCTTAAGATGGGATATTCCCCTTAATGATGGTCTAAGGGATCCGGAAGCATCCAAAGAATGGTTTTCATTTTTCCACCATAATGAACAACAACTACTGAGATTATTAATAGAACGCAAACAGAGAAAGTTAAAAATCGTGGAAAACAGTATTGTAGAACTAAAGGAAAGATGAATGCCCTTTAAAGAGGACGACTTTGTAACTCTGTCTAAAGAAATCCACGCATTTCTCCTAAATAAAGACAAATTTCTACAGGAGAAGAAACACAAAAAATACATGAGAGATGCGGGGGATTTTTCCAATAATGCAGTATATAAATGGCAGAAATGCAGTAATAATTTACTAATAACAAATGATAGTGACAAAGAAGAAGAAGCAGATATCAGTGGAAGTGAGGAAGACAGCACTGGATATGAAATGTAATTGGAACGTAAACCAACGTACAATAAGAAAAGAAAAAGAGGAGGAGAAGGCGATCGATCACGATTTATGAAAATAGGGGGACAGGAAGAAAACTACCAACAGACCATAGAAACGTCGAAAAGGTTTCACCCTATGTGGGAGAATAATCAAAGAGAACAACAGAATGTTATGAAAAATACAGGACAAGATACTTCAAAAAGTTTTTTAGGGGTACAAACGAGAGAAAGAGCTCCGCAGTGGAAGGAGTTTCACCACAGGGGTTACAATGAAAATACCCCACTCAGATGGAGACACGACAGAAGAGAACTACAGAGTTACCAACCATGGAACCAGGGAAGATTCTACACCCCAACAACAATGGGGGTACAGGGGAAGAAAGCATTTTCCGTAAGAGGGGAACGAGAGGAGGAAAGGGAGTACGGAGGAGAGCAGAGGTGGGGACGGTAGGAGAGGACATCTTTAACCTGAGCTCCACCACTCTCACTCAGGAAGAGATCCAAGTATTAGACTTGGGTCTGACATTTGCACCCATAAAGAACTTAGACAAGTTTGGTACCTATATGGACCTAAACAAATTTACACGAAAATTAAACATTAAGAGACATTTCGCTTCCAGACTGATGATTCCCAATAACGAAAGAGATAAGCAGGAAAGATTCAAACATTCCCCGTTAAGGAACAAATCCATTTTCAACCCTAATTCCAGGTCAAACCACCACATTGAGGTATTCAAAGTTATGGTGGAAGAAGAACTGAGAGGGCTAAAGTTAAAAACACAAAAAGAATAAGAGCCATATAGATAAAGGATTGAAACTCCTAGAAGAAAGGAAGGATATTGTGATTCGCCCCTCAGACAAGGGAGGAGGGGTAGTTCTACTTGATAAATCCTACTATGAAGAAGAAATGTCAAACATCTTAGGAGACCAGGACACATACAAACAGTTGAAGAAAAATTCAACCACAGATATTAAGATACAATTGAAACAATTATTAAAAGATGGGCTAAAAAGGAAGATTTTGAATAAAAAAAGAATATAAATATCTGCTGCCCACGGTTGGGAGAGTACCAGTGATATATTTTTTACCTGAAGTCCACAAAAACCCAGCCAGACCACCCGGAAGACCGATAGTCAGCGGAATAGGTTAGCTTATATCACGCCTAGGTGAATACATAGACTGGTTTTTGCAACCACTGGTGAGATGCACCAGAGCCTACCTGAGAGATAGTGGGGATATCATCAACACACTTTCAACCATAAGATACGAAGAAGATACAATTCTAGCAACTATGGACATAGTATCGCTCTACACTAACATACCGCATACAAAAGGGGCTGGAGGCTATAAAATGGGGCCTGACCAAATTTTCTGGATTAGAAGATACTCCAATCGCCTTCTTGATCAAATGCACAGACTTCTCACTCAGAAATAATTACTTCTGGTACAAAGGAGAATATTATACCCAGATTAAAGGCGTGGCGATGGGAGCGAAATTCGCCCCAAGCCTCGCAAATTTATTTATGGCTAAATGGGAGGAAAGTGCAATTTATGAACACCAATGGTTACAGTTAAAATTATGGAAGAGGTTCATAGATGATGTGGTAGTAATTTGGAATGGGAGTACTACCTCCCTAGAGGAGTTTTTTTACACATCTTAACTCCAACAGGGAAGGAATTAGTTTCACCTATAATTACAGTAAAAAGAACATTAATTTCCTAGATTTAATCATACAAGGAAAAGAAGACAAAATAACTACCAGAACCTACTTCAAGCCGACCGATTGGAACGGGTACATACCGATGGACAGCTGCCATCACCCATCCTGGCTCAGAGGCATTCCAAAGTGCCAATTCATAAGAATGAAAAGAAACTGTACGAGGATCGAAGATTATGAAGAACAAGTGTCCATAATCCAGAAGACATTTCTGGAGAAAGGATATAATGAACAGGAATCGGATAGAACCAAACTAAGGATTAAAAACTTAGATAGGAAAGGCATGTTGCAGCCCTCCATACGGAAAGGAAAAGAGGACCAGCCTCCCCTACAAACTTCTCTACCCAGTATAAGGAGTTTGAGCAGATCCTCCAGAAGCATTGGCCAATTCTATTGAAAGATAAAATTCTAGGGCCACTGATCCAGAAAAGACCTAAAGTGGTATATAGAAAAGCCCCAAATGTTAAAGATCTATTAGTACATAATATAATTGATCTCCCCAAGAAAAACTTCTCGTTCTTCGAGGGAAAAGGCTTTTTTCCGTGTGGAAACTGTGTTGGATGTAAAGAGACAAGTAAAAAGAAGAAAAAAACAGTGGAATTTCAATCTAATTACAATAAAAGGGTGTTCCAGATAAAAGAATTATCTCCTGTAAAAGTACACACGTAACCTATATGATGGAGTGCCCTTGTGGCCTTCAATATATAGGAAGGACAACCCGAGAACTCAGGGTAAGAATAAGGGAGCATATTAATAATATCAAAAAAGGGAAACATGACCATAGTCATGAGACAAACATGGATGCAACCCAAAGGATTGAAATTTACAGGAATAGACAAAATAAAAAAGCACTGGAGAGGGAATCACATGAGAAGGGAAGTCTCAAAGAACGAAACTAAATGGATCTTTTTAATGGAAACCATGACCCCAAGGGTTCTGAACGTGGAGTTAGACCTGAATTGTTTCCTAGTTTCCTAGCTGATGACTAATTCGATAGATATCACATAGATGTAACACACACATCACAGTATCTTAGTGGCAATTCCCCCCCCCCCACAATAGAAGGAACCATTAGGACGACTATTACTGCGATATTTGCGAGTAATCACCATTCCAGAAGGGGTTTTTAATCTATTATTCATAACTTGATTGTATATTTCCTATTTTAAACCTTTTATGAAATATTAAATTTTAAGTAACATTTTTATAAATAATAATGTTTTAGATGTATACATAAGAGGGCATATACTTTTTTGATGTATGTATATACTTAGTAGCCGATCACAGATGTCTAACACATCCTTTTCCACAACTGACATTCCCATGCTACTAGAGAAGATTCATTCCACGGTGACTACAGGTGGAGAGAATTCTGCAATTAAGAGGATTGATTAAAAGGAGTATATATATGTTGAGAGACAGAGGCCTAATTCGCGGTATAGTTGCGTGATATGCATGCACGCTTCTGGGATCTACGGATCAGTTGGAGGATATTAACCTGAAAGGTATATAGCTCCCAAACGGTGGTGTTTTCAGAGCGCGTTTATGAACATCACTTGTGGCTGTGCCACTGCGTTGTGGATGAAACCTCCCTGAGATCGGTAAGAGCGGTGAGGAGCACCCAAAATAAGAGAAATAAGAGGGATGAATGAGGAAAGGAGAAAAAGGAGAAAGCGGGGTGGATGGGAAGAGCAGAGGTAAGGGTGTAGAGGGGGGTGTGGGGTAGGGGGAAGCCTGCCTGGGAGGTACCGTGCCTTAATGGGTAGAGGAAGGAGCGATCCACGCCCTAGGGTGGGAGCGGGGCGTTGGGGATGTTACTCTAGGCATGTGTCCGCCTGGAGGATCCAGGGCGTCCATATCGCTGCGAATTGGGGATATCTGTCATATAGTTGGGCGGTCAATTCTTCCATATTCATGATCCTATTCAGTTCTAAAACCCATTCTTTGATTGAGGGAGCTATATTAGTGTTCCAGTGTCTGGGGATGAGGACCCTGGCGGCCGTAAGGAAGTATCGTAGCAGGTCCTTTTTTATGGATTTAAAGGATCCCGGAAGAATTGAAAGGAGCGCAGCCTGAGGCGTGCGCGGCGGGTCAGTGGCCGTCACTTTGTGATATGTATCGAACACCTTGGTCCAGAAGGGCCTTAACTTGGCACAGTCCCACCATACATGCAGCATAGTCCCCGCTGCCGAGTTGCAACGCCAGTAGGTATCAGGAATGGTAGGGGAAAATTTATGTAGGAGGTGTGGACATCTGTACCACCTAGTGAGTACTTTGTAGCTGCATTCCTGGGAGGAGCTGGACATGGCGAGTTTGTGGGTTAGCGAGTAGGCTTTGAGTTTATCTTGCTCAGAAAAGGAGCAGCCAAGGTCTCTTTCCCATGCCTGCATGAAGGGTGGGACAGTATCCTCAGTAATTGTCAGAATCAGATTGTATAGAGTAGAGATCGTGTGAAGGGGGCCCGAGGGTTGCGCACAGATTGATTCAAAGGCCGTGAGGGGTCTGTGTGGGTCGGAGTGTTTTCAGGTCGAGAGGTAGAAGTCTCTAAGTTGGAAGTAGCTTAACCAGTTACCAGGTCTTCTTTCCTCTGGTACGGTGAGGGAGAGTAGTGGTTTCATACCTGAGGGGGTGAGAGCGGAGAATAAATATGCAGGAGAGCCAGCGGACCAGTGTAAGAAGGAGGGCCCTGAGCATCCCGGGGGGAAGTTAGGATTGGACAAGATAGGGGTCATAGGGCCATCATGAGTTGATATGTGTCTGCTTTTAATCAACCCATCCCAAACAGAGAGAAGGGGAGGCACTGCGACTGGTAGATAGAGCTGTCGGGGTCTAGAGGAGGGGGCAATCCAGCAGAGGGAGGAAGTCGGCATCCCCATTAACGAGAGCTCCAATTGGACCCAGTCTTTATGCGAGGGGTTATAAATAACATCTAGAAGTCTCGTCAAGTGGGAGGCCATATAGTAGTACTCAATGTGTGGCAGACCGACACCCCCATCTCGCTTGGGGAGAGTCAGTATAACATATCTGACTCGCGGTCTTCTGCCCTTCCATATATAGTGTGTTAAGCCGATCTTAAGGGAGCGGAAGAAAGATTTGGGCAAATCGATGGGGACGGTCTGGAACACATAGAGCAATCTCGGTAGGATATCCATTTTGTACAGAGCCAAACCATGAGTGAGACTTTGTGAGCCAAGTTTTGAGCTTTTGGGAGATATAGGACAACAGTGGTTTATAGTTTAAATCATAAAGGAGTCCAGGGTTAGATGGCAGGAGAACACCCAAGTATTTCAGGCCTTGTGTCTGCCAAAGAAAGGGGTATGAAGACTGTATACAGGAGACCTCCTGTTGATCCAAAGTGACATTCAGGGCTTCGGTTTTGTGCGTGTTCACCTTAAAATTACTTAAAGTGCCAAAAATTTGAAATTCCCGCATAAGTGCGGGAAAGGCATCACCAGGGTTGGATATGCTATACGTAGCCATTATTTGATACTTCTTATTGATTAATGCTGTTTGGTCTGGGATATCTCCTAATTGCAGAGGGCTTTCTGTTTTTGACTATTACCACCAAGGGATTATCCCTAATGGGTTAGAAGGGAGGCCTCAGGAGAACTGACAAAACCAGATTAAGATCACACAGTGACACCGGGGACCGAATTGGGAAGAGCACCAATACACACACAATAAGGTCTCCTTCATATCTGTAGGTTTAGGTGCGATTAGGGATTCCTGCGTTTTCCTGCAGCAGGAATCCCTAATCTGGCGTTTACAAGCGGCTGCTGTCACCCATTCAAGTTAATGATCAAGTGACAGAAGTTGCATGTAAACTCCTGCACACCGCATGTAATGATATGCTGTACAATGTATTTCTGAGATTTATAGTCCTCTACAGCTGGTGGTATTTTTCTGCCATGAAGAAAGGGGGTCATGAAAACAGCTGATTCGGATGACTCGGCCCCACTGGAAGTGAAACAGTCGAGAAAATGTATAGGATCGAGAAAAATTATAGAACACTCACTTTGACACTGTCCAGCCCCTCCCACTAACCTCCCACAGCTCACAGCCCAGAAGCATGGACTGCCAGCGGCGGTCTACAGTGGATGAGAATGCCTAAGTAGTGGACATGGAGCGGAGTAAGGCCAGAACCATCTAGGGAGCCCAGTGGGAGGAGAGCACCATCCCCTAGCCAGTCACCCCTTTCATGAACTTACTAGGAGTCCTCACAACTCCCGACCATTCACACTACCATTACATGGATGGCAAAAGTGGCAGACGGGCGGGGAGAATGCCGGGAAGAGGCAGTTGCTGCACCATGGACCTCTGGGATGTACTTGCCCCCTGGGCTAAAAGTTGCCAGTCAGCCCCTGACCTATGTTCAGAACAAGAAGCAAGTTTATACCACCAGGCAACTTTAACTTCATCGAGAGTTTTATTAGTACTTTTAAATATGATGTTCTCTCAATGACAAAAATGCACAAAACGCACATCAATTTAACCCAGGAAGAATTGCTTGCCCTTAATTCTCTGAAACAGGACACCAATATAATCATTAAGCCTGCTGACAAGGACGGGGCTGTAGTAGTCATGGACTATACGAACTATAAGATGGGCATGCATTCGTTGCTATGTGACACAACTAGCTATCAGGTCACCACTAAGGAGATTACCATAAACGCTTCACGGGTTCTTAAATCCCTGATTTAACTGGGTGTGAGCAACAGCTGGCTAGATGAAAAGCTAGCTGACTATCTTTTTGATGAAAATCCCATAATTCCAGTAATATATGGGCTCCCCAAGGTCCATAAAGGTCTCGACCCATTGAAATTCCACCCAATTGTCTCTAGCACAAACTCCATCACTCAGCCGGTGGCTAAATTCATTGACTCTATCTTACAGCCTCATGTCAAGGTACTCCCAGCTTACATTAGAGACACCAGTGATTTTTTGGAAAAACTCTCGCGATTCACCACAATCAATGAAAATTGGCATCTTGCCACCATGGACATTTCTTCACTGTACACATGTATCCCTAATGAAGCTGGTTTACAAGCTGTATCACACTTCTTACTAACTGATGTACACAATACCATACCTACTGAATTCGTTTTGAATTGTTTGAGATTTGTGTTGGAACATAATTTCTTTACCAAATGTACCTACAGATAAAGGGGACGGCGATGGGCAGCTCAGCTGCTCCCTCTTTCGCCAACCTCTTTATGGGTTATCTTGAGGAAATATTCATCTTTCCCTCATGCATGTTTTCAACACATGTTAAATGCTGGTTTCGATATATTGATGACATTTTCATGATCTGGCAGGGTGATGTTTCTACATTACATGACTTTGTCAATTTTTTGAATTCTATCTTCTCTGGCATCATATTTAACCCCCGAGTTTCATGACACTTCAATCACTTTTTTGGATGTTCTGGTTTCCATCAAAGGAGGACGCATACACACTACCTTGTTTAGCAAACCCACTGATCGGAACACAATTCTGCACTATCAGAGTTCACACCCCAAACATTTGTTGGACAACTTACCGATTTCACATCCAATACACAACTCGACTTAATGCATGCCAAATTTTTGGGGAGGTTATCCGACTACCATATTGGACCGGGCTCTTAAAATTGCAATATAGAAATCGACTGCCGGTACCCACAAAGTCAAACCATCAGGTGTTAGACTCCCCTTTGTCCAGACATTTAATGACTCATCACACTTGACTCGGAGATCAGTGGTGAGGAACCTCAATATCCTAAGGGCCGATAAGTTACTGTCACCACATATCAAGACACCACCTTTACATGCATACCGACGCAGTAAAACACTTAGGTACCATTTGATCCAAGCTGACCCAAAGCCCAAATACTGCAGGCCACCCATTAAAATATCTGACCGCACAGGATGCTTCAAGTGCCATGCTTGCAATGTATGCAACGCACTCATCACAGGTGACACCTTTGCACATCCCCATAGTGGGAAAAGATACCACATAAGGAGGTATATGAGGTGTTACACAGAATTCTGCATTTATCTTCTAAAATGCCCATGTGGTCTCACATATATTGGGAAGACCATGGTGGGTCCTTTCAAAAGTCGTTTTCAGAAGCACAGAAGTGATATTAGAATCGCCCTTAGTAAAATCACTGAGGGTGAACCCTTAAGGGTGTACGATCGCGGGAAATCCCGCGATCGTACGAGAATCGAGCAGTGTGAACGAAGACGTGCGACCGTTTCTACTGTACGGTCGCACGTCTTTTGTCGAACCAGCATGCTCGAAAAACCCGCCGAGAATCATACGATTGTAGGCAGGTTTCTAGCCTGCTCGTTCGACAGCTGCGGAACAGGCCGGTGTGCATACACGCACACTGCCCGTTCTGCATTGCGGTCATCGGAAGCCCGCCCCTCAGTGGGCGGGCTTTCGATGATCGCAGGTACGATCTGCCTGTCCAAGATGGGCAGATCGTACGAGCTTTTAATAAGCTTACGACCATCGCAAGACAAAAGTCTTGCGATGTTCGTAAGGTGTATGGGCACCTTTAGACTCTAACAAACCTGTAGCAACCCATTTTGCCAAAATGAAACACCAAACGCACGAACTCAGGGGTATGGTCATTATGATACTGTTATCCCTAGAGGACTCAATACCAGCCTTGCCTTATCATGTTTTTTACCCGAACGGTAGCCCTTTCTAGCTTTACATTTCCCTGCGTATTTTGTCATCCTTTAAACAAACATACGTTTACATATATGTATTTGAATTTTTGCTTCCCCTCGGATGGTTTCACCATAGCTGGGGTTTTTTTTCTTTTTGTTCTTCTCTTTTTTTAATAAACACAATGGGTTATTCTTGCTTCACTACGACCCGTTTTTCCCATCCAGGATTATATGTACTATATACATATCATGTCTCATTGATTTTCTTACGTCGTATACAATGTACTGAGCACTCTGTGTAGAATAACGTTTTGCATTAAATTCAACCTTGCCCAAATGTTCCAGCCTCACAGGCATGCACTGGATACTGACATATGTGCCTGTATGTGTTTTTCGTTTTGTTCTGATTAGTTTCCCCTTTGCCCCCTGATCCATGCCTCTAGCCCAGCCACTCTCCGCTCGGTTCGTGCATACAGCGGCGTCCCGCCACTGCTATGGTAACCGGTGACACGGCCAGCCTGCACGCACTTCCCCGTGAGCGTCTGACGTTGCTGGGTTACCGCAGCTAGGGCGGAACCCAGCTCGCATCATGTGATGCTTCCTCACCCAATAGGAGAATGGTGGGCTGGTCACTGAGTCCGTGATGATGCTCTGACAGCATCTACACATCAGGATGTCTCGTACAAGCGGCACACACTGTTGTTCTTGCTACGTCTAAATCTTCAGTTAGAAGAGAGTATGTGAGTAGCTCCTTATGCTCTTTTTGATAACAATTCCATCACAGCCTGGCACATATGTTGGCCCCTGATCATGCCTGTATATCTCAGTGTTTACTTGCATTGTTTACTACTTTAGTTTGAACCTTGTCCTGGCGGGAATATGACGTCACTGGGTCATAGGATTGTTGCTGATTGGCTTTTACACTGTGGCCGATTACTATTTATACTGGTTACGTTTGTATTCTTTGCCACATGTCTTTGCTTGAAGAAGGGGATCCTGTGTGACCCCGAAATGGTCGTCGCAATTCTGATATGTCGCATCTCTTCAAATAAACAAGACTTTTGCTTCACGTCTATACTGGAGTGCCGGTGTCCCTGATTTTTCTATTTACCCGACGTGACCCTGTCTTTTATATTTTACCAAAAATATGGGTAGGAATAGATGTTTTATAACATAAAGTAGGTAAACTTTTTTTTTTTACATTTACGGTACTTTTTTAATTATATAGTAAAAAATTACCCCCCCCCAGTGGTGATTAAATACCACCAAAAGAAAGCTCTATGTGTCCCCAAAAATTTTTAATATAAATTGCAAGGCTATAGTCTGGTCATGCTGAAATTTTCGACGCCCTGTGAATACCAATGTGTTTAATCTTTCATTTACTATGTCTTGCAATAGAAATAAAATCTCCTTCCTAAATGCTGAGATCATCAAATGTGGCAACACACTAAAAAGTACATTGTATAGTAAGCCTACATCAGGTAACACCATTTTGCATGCTAGTAGTTTCCACCCGTCCCCTCTTATTTGGTAAATACCATGTAGTCAGTGTTAACGAATTTGGCAAAATTATGCAGATGAAACAAGTTTCAAAAAGGAAGTAGATGTCTTAAAAGCACAAGTTTTTTTTACATAGGAGCAATAGACACAAATGTCTCAAACGGGCTTATCAAAAGATCTTACTTTATTGTAAAAGATTGTTATTTTATTGTAAACAGAAAGGAAAAATCTGAGACAGTTACATTTATCAGGAAGTATACAAGACAACATAAACAGTTGTGTTATATTGTAGAAAAACACTGGTATCTATTACTAAGAGACCCTTATGTAAAGCGCTTTATTAACCCTGGAGACTATGAAACAGGCAGTGTCCTTAAGGCACACATTTGTGCACAAGTTCTATAGGGGTAACAATAAAAGGGAGCCTTGTAAATATACGAGAGCATATAAATGTCTTGCCTGTTCATGTAGTACATTTATAAATTAAGTAAAAAAGTAAGGAGGCTATCCTCCCAAATGACAAGAGGATATTTTTTGACAAATGTATGTGGTGCTTATTACAAAAGGCAAGACTAAGCGTGAGTTTTGACTAGGGATGCACCGATACCGAAACAAGCATCGGTATCGGCGGTGATACCGAGTATTTGCATGAGTACTCGAGCAAATACTCCGATACAAAAAACGAGTACCTGTGCCGCGTCCGCCATCTTCAGGGACCCGAAACCGCCGCACACAGGACCTCCATCGCGTCTTCAATGAAACAAGATGGCCGCGAACTCCTCCTCCAAGTCCTCAGTCATCTGCTCCATTCTGACCTCTTCTCCCGCTGATTGGCCGATTGGATGATTGACAGGCTTCCTCTCCAGTCAGGAGTGACTGGAGAGGAAGCCTGTCATCATCCAATCAGCGGGAGAAGAGGTCAGAATGGAGCAGATGACTAGGCTGTGACATGGAGTGGCTGAAGCAGACGGAGAAAACGACACAGCAGGTTAGTACTGCAGCACCATATATACCAAAAAGATAAACCAGCTAACAAGATTGGCTGGTTTAAAAAGGGTTAACAGAGGATCGGGACAAGTATTCCAATTACAAAAAGAGTTTATTAGATAAAATATCAGTTTTGGACAATATTTTTAGATAAAATATCAGTTTGTATAATGTGCTCTCATTCATATATGCTAATCAGCTGAAACCATGTGGGAAAGAAACTGATTTTTTAAGGAGGTACTATGTAACTTCCTTGTTTCTCCCACTGGAGATTAATAAGTGTATTTCAGATACCAGCGAACACCAAAAGGATAATATGTTATATGAAACGTATTATCCTTTGGTGTCAGCTGATCAGCATATATGAATGAGAGAACATTATACAAACAGATCTGCATACCTGAAGATTTATAATTGTATGTCATGCTTTTTTTTTTTAAACCAGTTAGTGATATGATATTTATGTCCAAAACTGATATTTTATCTAATAAACTCTTTTTGTAATTGGAATACTTGTCCCGGTCCTCTGTTAACCCTTTTTAAACCAGCCACTCTTGTTAGCTGGTTTATCTTTTTGGTATATAGGGTTCATTCTGGTTACGGATCTGGTTGACAAAAATGAGATAAAGGGTAATTTAAATGGTTCGGATCTCCAGGCAGAAACAAAATCGTTTTCTATTAGTACTGCAGCACCGCATGGGGGCTGGGCACATAGAACAAAAATAATATATGCCTGTAATGTTGCTTAACTTTATATAATATTTTAAAAAAGACATTAAATAATGAAATTAATAAGTAGATCTTGCCATTGCTAACTAAGGCGTGTATCCCCCTAGTGGGGAAAATAGATGAGCACATGTCCAGACTCCAGAACACTGTACAGTGTGGCACAGCTATATCCAATTCTGCATACCTGGCTTTATATTATAAAAAATGTATAATATAAAGCCAGGTATGCAGAATTGGATATGGCTGTGCCACACTATACAATACAGTGTTCTTGAGTCTGGACATGTGCTCATCTATTTTCCCCACTAGGGGGAAACAAGCCTTAGTTAGCAATGGCATGATAAATATTCATTTCATGTTCATGTTCTTCATAATATGAAGAAACTGACCTAAAATCATTATTTTGTATTGCTTTAGAAAAAAGTTGACCTGTAGAAAAAATGTGACCTGCCCCTTTAAGAAAAAGTATCGGTAATTGGTATCGGTGAGTACTTGAAAAAAAGTATCGGTCTTCGTACTCGATCTTAAAAAAGTGGTATCGGTGCATCCCTAGTTTTGACAAACTATATATGACCTTTTTTCTTACAACTGAAATAGGGAATTTGAGTTCACCTTTTGGATGACACACAGCTAGATATCATGGATATAATTCATCTTGTGTTCAATTTATGGCCCTTGATTATGTACACAAAGACCCAAGAGGCAGTGATTGGGATTGAATAGGATCGGAGATTGTTACAGATAAAAATGATAGAGATTCTAATGAATCTAATGAAGATAATTCTCCAGGCTAAACAATTGCCGGCGTTAAATAACGCCAAAAGCTATAAGCCTTTCCTATTAATATACCCCGACCTGGGATAATTATAATAAAAAATGATTGACTAATATATATTCAAAATTAAATGTAAATATGTTGAAATAGTATTGTAAAATTGTAAGTTTATTTTTAAATTGATCATGTTGGTAGAGTAAGATCATATCTTTGTTATAAAGATTTGTGCAGGTTATATCTCACGCTGCATCGCTTTCTGATTGATCAATTTGAGTATATTATATTGTGTGGGTCTTGAATGACCTCCACTGACCAATAAGGGGGGGCCCCATACGCAGGAACTACACACCCTGCGCATATGGTGGTGTTTTTTGGGGGTTGATCAGTGCAATGCTGCGCTGGGGAAAGTAGTGGCTTTTTGCCATTACATGGAGATAATTTAGTAATTTTGTGCTTTCCGCCCAGAAGGGCAGGCATATAGCACTGTATTACTTCTTTTTCTCTCCCACTTGACCTCAGCATGCATCGTACATGCACCAATATAGCACGAGTGGTATGCATGGTGGCGTAGGAGGGGGAAGGAACCAGTAGAGGATTTAAGGTGGGGATTCCCTGGGGTCAGTCCCTTTTGGTGCTATTGAGGAGGGGATTCTTGTGAGGAAGAATTTATCCACGAGAGGAATATTTTTTTATGTGGGATTAGATTACTTTGATGTATAACTTTTGAAATATATTTATTAGGGATGCACCGATACTAATATCAGTATTGGTGCTGATACTGGACATTTTCACAAGTACTCATACTTGTGAAAATGCCCCGATACTAAAAGCCGATACCGGCTCTTTACATTTTTAGATGGATTCGGCTATAGTAAGGTCCCGCGCTTTCTGGGAACCTCGCGGTGCCTGTATACAGCGCCGGCCCACACATCATCCACCTCCTGAGACGAGCACTGGCACTGACTATGGGACTGGCCAGGAGAGGCACCCAGACAGCGATGCCATCCATTCCCCTCCTACGAAGGTAGAATTTGGTGGGGTGTGAAAGTTGATAAAAAAAAGTCAAGGAATGATCAGTCTAGGAGGGGCTGGAGAGGGTTGGGGACACTGGGTGTGCCGCTTCTCAAATATGCGGACTGGGGTGTCCGGCGTTTGTACTAGAGGTAAAACCAAAGAAGGAGGGGTGGCGAAGCGCCAACAACCTGACGTGAAACAGTAATGGGATGTTGGGAAATATGAAAGTTTTATTCGCATCTGGGTGAGTTTGTTGTGGCTTTGGACGGAGGATTTCAAGAAGGTGGTGCTGTGTGGTGAGGTGCCAGCACTTCTGATCGCATATCCGTGGTGTGTTTTCAGGAATAAATGGATAAGTGGGTGAGTATAATGAGTGTAAACTCTAATAGGTGAAAATACATGAACTTACCATTAGGTAAGAAATGCTGCGACATCAGCGACAAAGGTCATGATAAGATGTGAAGATTTAGATCAAGGTGGGTGATGGATGTTCTGCTAGGTTGGTTGAAATGATGATAGTTCAGCTGAGGTGGTTCAAATATGTTGTTGTGGGTCTGAATCCTGTGTTAGTATTGCTGTGGCTGTGACAGCTGATTGATGCTGGTTAGGTACACTGTGAATTTGGTGGGGGCGGGCAGAGATTGTGGGGGGCACAGATCGGTGGGGGCAGAGATGGCTAAGGCACAAATTATGGGCGGGAGATGTCAGGGGGAGCAGAGATCAGGGGGGCTCCCCTGGGTACAGCAGTTTCGCTCCTAAGATCTTTAGAGCATCCCTCCTCATCCCAGCCATAGTACATTATCTGACTGCAGAGCATTCCTCCTCATCCCAGCCATGGTACGTTATCTGACTGCAGAACATTCCTTCCCATCCCAGCCATGGTACATTATTTGACTGCAGAGCATTCCTCCTCATCCCAGCCATGGTACGTTATCTGACTACATAGCATTCCTCTTCATCCCAGCCATGGCATGCTATTTGACTGCAGAGCATTCCTCCTCATCCCAGACACAGTACAATGTTTTCTGACTATTGAGCATTCCTCCCCATCCCAGCCACGGTACCATGTTATCTGACTGCAGAGCATTCCTTCTCATTCCAGCCACGGTACTATGTTATCTGACTGCAGAGATTTGTAGTTGACGGTATTATTCTGCATTGCTGTATAATGTATTGCTGAGATTTGTACTCTTCTATAGCTGGTGGTATTCTGCATTGCTATATAATGTTTTGGCGAGATTTGTACTCCCTCTACAAGTTTTTCTAAAACAATACAAACAAATGATTTTAGGAGAGTGGTGCAAATGCTGTGACCCTTGTAGTTCTGCCACTGACTCCAAGCTGTAGAGGGAGTACAAATCCCAGCAATACATTATACAGCCATGCCATATGGAAACCAGCTATAGAGGACTACAAATCCCAGCAATACATTATACAGCCATGCCATATGGAAACCAGCTATAGAGGACTACAAATCCCAGCAATACATTATACAGCCATGCCATATGGAAACCAGCTATAGAGGACTACAAATCCCAGCAATACATTATACAGCCATGCCATATGGAAACCAGCTATAGAGGACTACAAATCCCAGCAATACATTATACAGCAATGAAGAATAATATAAAGCTACATACTGTGTGCTGCTCCGGGGTGCCGGCCTGATGTGTCCAGCCGAGGATCTCAGGAGGGCTGTGGGGGGTCTCAGGAGGCTATGCAGGGTCTTAGGAGGGCTGTGCGAAGTCTCAGGCGGCTGTGTGGGGTCTCAGGTGGGCTTTGCGGGTCTTAGGGGGGCTGTGCAGGGTTTTAACAGGGCTGTGATAGGTCTCAGGAGGCTGTGTGGGGTCTCACCAGGGGTCCGAGTACTCGTGAAAATGCCTAGTATTTTCATCGGTGCATCCCTACTTCTCACCTCTTGTCCACGTGGTAATTGAAAACAGGAATATGCTCTACAGTGACAGTTAAAGTGTTGGTCAAACAAGAGATAGCTGGCTCCATTTTTAAGAAAACCCTCTTCAATAGGGTATTGCTGAGCAAACTATTTAGGAGGAGTAAGCAATTTTTCAGGGTGATCCCAGTCACCATAAAACACCGGCTGTAAAAGTGTGTGCACAGGGAAGGTTTTGAGCATTTTTTTTTTTTTCAAATTCTTTATTTGTCAACAGCGTTGTACAACAGTTTTCACAGCAATACAGGGCATCTGCCTAACACCAGCGTCAATTGTAGTCGGTTTTGAGCATTTTTAAAGAACCAGACTTGTGGTGACCGTAGGGAAAACCAGCGAAGGGGCCTTAACTGCAAACATTCAAGCGCAGTAACCACAAGCACAGTCCTTGAGCTTAGGAGAGATGTCAGCAGACAGTTCCTCCTGCTGGGCTGAGTGCACCAAAGCAATGCTTTCTTCCTTTTTTTTCTTCCTCAGGGAGTGCACCAGCAGAGGAAGGTCAGAGGGGGATTCAGAAAGGGAAGGAAAAAGGATCCCATGTGGTCTAAGGACTGGACTCCTTAGATCAGATATTTTCAGACATTTTCTTAATAAATTCAGCCATTACTGAAGAAAACTCCTCTCTGGATAGCAGGGACCTTAAGGGTTCTGAGGAAGGCCCTGAGGTGGGAAGTGGCTGGGAGAAGAAACAGACACAACTTTCCCCACAACTGTTGTCAGGTTGTGTGGCCCCAAATCTTGCCACCCATACATCCCCACATCTATGACCCACCATTGTCTGAGAGAGAACCCCAGGTACTCACAACTGTGTAGATTGGAGGGTGCCTTGTGTCCCAACACAGGAATGGTGACCCAGTACAGCAGTACAGAGATCTGGACCCCCTGTGTACTAATACAAAGTCACAGTGGTAGCAGCATGTGGCCACCACAGCATGTGCCAGAAGAAAGAAAATAGCTGATGCATGCACTCTACAGTACCCCAGAGGGAGGTTGTGCAGGAACTGTTCGGCTCTACAGACAGCCTACGGGACTGAGCAAATGGTGGCAAATTCAAACAGAGAGAGGCAGCTGTTGTCCCCAGGACAGAAAGTGAGGATCAGGGTTAGGTCCAGCAGAAAAATGCTAGAAACTAGTCATGTGCACCAGCAAAAAATTTGTTTCGATTCGGATTTTGCGTTATTTCGGTTTTCGGGATTCAGGTCCGAAAGTCAATTCGTTTCGGGATTCGGAAAAAATTAATTAGCGGTAGTCTGTACGAATTTTCATGTTCGTTTGCTTTTTGCTTTCGCTTGTTTCATTGCAGCAAAACGAAAATTCGTTCACAAACGAAAATACGTACAGACTAGCGGTGCCGAATTTTGTCCGAAATTTCGTATATGGAAATTCATATTCGTTTTCATCCGTCATTTCTATTAGTCGGAAATTCGGATACATCCGAATAACGAAAATTCGCCCGAAGAACTAATTTTTCCGAAACGAATCGCACATGTCTACTAGAAACCCTGATAAATTGTATTGTCTGTTTCTCAGTTTCCCCAGGACAGGAAGTGATGTTCAATTTCAGAGGCAATGAGAGAATTAAAAGAATGTTTAATGTAATTAATTGAATTAAGTTAATTAATTAAGATAAGTCAGGAAATGCTAGAAAACCTGTTTGCCAAGTTAATTCCTAGAGGGAGAAGGAGCACAATTTTGTCTTACCTGTAAATAATGCCCTTTGAGTGGAGGAATTGTAATCCACAGATTATCTCGGCTGCATAGAACCTGAAGACAGATGGAAGAACATGGGATGCAATAAATATAGATATATCCAATCAGAAAATAAATAAAAAAATAAATCCAGTACATGACTATTTATATGGCCATTAATCCAGTCTGAAATAAAGATGAACGAATGATTACCTAAGCTGCTAAAACACACTGGGAAAGATTGACACACAAAACCTAATACTTTCCTCATTCCTTCATGAGCATAAAGGCAAATTAAGATTTGCCTTTATGCTTGTGCTGTATCTTATGTTCTAAAGAGTGGAAGTAACAAGACATACAAAAGTAATTCATTAGAGGACCTCAGAGAAATAGGGTAACATTGGCACAGATTGCTACAAATCAGCAATGCCAACACTGTATTACTCACATTATGCTTTTGACCTACACCCTTCTGGCATCACACAGTCCTATGTACATGAGCTAACCCTGTCTTTCTAAAATGAATAATCATTAAAATAGGATTTTTGACTTACCAGTAAAATCTGTTTCTTGGAGTACTGTACAGGACACAGGCGATTCAGAGACAACTGGGCAATATGCAGTTATTATTATAAGTGATTGGACACTAGCCAGAGCTGTGAGGACCCTCATATAACCCCTCCTACTCGAGGAAATCTTCAGTTTTTTAACAAGCAAGAGGAGAGGGTGATGTGTCCTCCAAGAAATGGATTTTACTGGTAAGTCAAAAATCTTATTTTGATTGTACAGTACAAGCCACAGGCAATTTGTAGATGGCTGGGACATCCAAAAGAGGCAGAGGGGTGGGCAACACAACAAACAAGCTAACAGGCCCCAATAATAGGGAAACCCCACCTAAGACATCAGTCTGTAGCACTTTATGGCCAAGTAGCATCAACAGATGCCTGAACATCCACCTGGGAAAACTTAGAGAACTTATGAGTAGAAAACCAGGTGTTAGCCTTGCAAATCTGCAACGCAGATGCTTGATGTTGAAAATCCCAAGAAACACTCACAATCTAGTGCAGTGCGCATTCACAGGAAAAGGCTAAGCCCTCTTTTTAACATAATAGGCATGCAGAATGACCTGTCTGGGTCACCTCAAGATGGTGAAACAAGAGGCAGGGAGCCCCCTGCAAGGTTCTTCAGGAAGGACAAAGAGAAAATCCGATTATCGGAACCAAGATGTAGCCAAGAAATAAACTTGAACAACCTGAACCACATCCAAACAGTGCAGAGAGACTCTCTTAAGATGTTTCAGGGTAAAACAAAAAGAAGAACGAATGATGTCCTCATTAAAATGAAAAGAAGACACCACATTAGGCATCCTTGTGAAGAACAAAAGGTTCCTTACATGATAGTCTTGCCAATTCCGAAACTCAGAAGTAATAGTGACAAGGAAGGAAACGCTGCACGTAAGATCCACCAGAGAGATAGATATCTCGCATAAATTCGAAGGGTACTCGTGGAGAAATGAAAGTACCAGAGTGAGATTCCACAGCGTCACTGGAAGGCATCTAGGAGGGGCTATGTGAGCAACTCCCTGTGCAAAAAATGTTAATCAGGGAATAAGAGGCCAAAGGTTATTGAAAAAGAATGACGAAGACCAATATGTACCCCTTGAGCGTACTCAAGGCCAAATGTTGATGCAGCCCGAAGAACATCTGCAAGAGCTTGTCCACCCGAGGATGTGGGGTCCATAGTATCTGGAGGTAATGTGGGGAACAAGGTGGGTTATGGGAACTACCCCTGGATATTAATTATGGATTGAAACCCTTTTAAAATGGGCCACTCCTAGGGGCTCCCGAATACGTGTAATGTGTATCTGTGGGTTGGGATCTTTTGTCGATAAATTTCATATAATATACCCTGTAATATTGTCTATCTCACATGGTGGTTGTTTTATAGATATGAGAAAGTTTTAAAAGCACGTTTTGTTCCCTTTTTCCTGCACTGTTTATATTAATTACCCATCGCAGACTTGGGGTCACTGCACAAGGATATAATTTTAGTAATTGATTGGGCCATAGGTTCTATTCCACTAGGGGTTTGGGATATAGTCATGATGAAAGAATTGTGTTAAATCCTGCAATAAGAAAGCTTATTGAAGGATTTTGAATTATTTTTGGAAATACTACAATGCTAAAGTCACTAAGGTTAAGGGTAGACACTATCCCTTGGGGAATTAATAAAATGAAAACACTCTTTCTACTAGGAACACTGAAAAACGATGTTGGTGTCATCACGTAGGGTTAATGGATTATGGACACATGGAATCAACCATTTTGGCACCAAAATAAGATAATATACACGTTTTGAGCTTTTTATAATATTAAAATTGGGGTGAAGCTCACACGGAAATAATTATCGTTGGTCACAATCAATTATCAATAGTATTTATTAATAAAACAAAATGAGTAGGAGCACTTATGAAACTCGATAATTAGTTAGGACTCTCCACCGATATCGATGGGAGCAGACCTCTAAGTAGAGTATCCCTGGCGGTTTCACCTCTTTATACGGTGGTTTTACTTTATTCTATGTTTGAAGCCGGTTTGGGGATGAATAGAATGAAATACTGGGGGGTTTATTGCAGGTCTGGGGACACTAAAATGTTTGTATGAAGTATGTATTTGTAATGGTATAATTATTTGTCTATTATGAAAAAATGAATAAAAGATTTTGTAAATAAAATCCATCCCATGGAGTATGGAGGATGAAACTTCCTTTGTTCACATCAGGCAAAGTAAGCCCTCCAGGTATGATGGTACACCTTGCAAGAGGTGGACTTTCAGGACAGCAAGATTGTGGGAGCCAGACTCCTATCCCTCAGGACCTGGGCTTTAGCAGCCAAGCTATCAAACCCAGCGACTGAGAAGCTGAATGGAATATCAGACCTTGAGACAGCAGGTCTGAATGGTCAGGAAGCGGCCATGAACAATCAGCCATGAGACGAAGGATGAACGCATACCACAATCTTCTGACCAAGAAGGGAGCCACGAGGATCATTGGAATTCCCTCCACCTTGAACCTGCAGAGCCAACAGAAAGAATCTTCAGTGGAGGAAAGGCATAGATAAGGGAGAACTGATCCCATGGAACCACAAGCACACCCACTGATATAAACCTATCCAGTCTGGACAGCAGGAGGTTTAAGTCTGGCGTCCCCCAACAGCAGCAGAGTTCCTAGAACACCTTTAGATGAAGAGACCATTCCCCCGAATCCAGCCTCTTCCTGCTGAGAAAGTTTACCTACCAAGTTTTCACTCTGGAATGTGTACAGTGGACATGGAATGGGAAAGGAAGTTCCGCCAAACCCAAGATCAAGTCTGCTTCTCTTGAGCTGCACAACTTCTGGTTCCTCCTTGATGGTTTATGTGCACCATGGCGTTTTTTAATTAGACCCTTGTCAGTTGCCTTTGAAGGTGCATCCAGTGCTGCAGGGAGAATTAAACTGCTCTGCAGAACATTGATGCATAGTTTGACTTTCATCCCCTGTACAGTCAAGGTTCATATCACACCTATTCAGCCCAGAAGACTGGTGTCCATTATCAGTATCATCCACTGCAGCAGAAGGAAGAACTTCCTGGTCTCTAATATTATATTGGAAATCCACAAAAGCCAGTAAGGTTCTCTCCTTGGCCGACCGCTGCATGGGATGATCCAGGGAGTGAGTCTGTTTGTCCCACAAAGCTAGAATGCTCAGTTTGAGTGGTCTGGAATGGAAATGAGCATATGGTACCACATCTAAGGAGACTATCATCTGAATCAAGACACTCATGCAGAAACTCACCAAGGGCTGGTCCCTAGCCTTTTTCGAACTGGGCCTTCAGTAGAAGATCATCCAAATATCCCACTACATGGACACCTGAGAAGGCAACAGTGCAAGATCAGGGGCACGTACTGTTGTGAACACCTGAGGGGCTGTGGAAAGGCCACATAGAAGTGCCACAAAACGCAAAGGGCATTGTTGAGGGAAAATGTTGGCACCTGCAGTTAACAGGTGCAGTCCACCTGTTTCAGTGGACTAAATGTCCACTGAAACAAAAAGATCTCCCTGCTGAAGTAACTGATGTAGCTGATTCCATGTGGAACTTGACTACCCACAGAAACTTATTGACAGACTTTGAGTCCAGGATAGGGTGTAACCTACCATTCGGTTTTGGAACTGTGAAGAGGTTAGAGTGAAAATGATGTCACAAATCGCTGCCCTCTGTGCTTTAGCTTGCAACCCCGGGAGACTATGGAGAGTACCCACAGATCCTGAACGTCTTGACTCCAGATGGCCACAAGTGCATGTAGGCATCCCCTCGTTATGAGGCGGACTTGATGGCAGATTTGGAAAGCTTTGGGGTTCAGGGCTTATGCTTAAACAAGGAGCCCTGTTTAACTTTGGAGGAATAAGACTGAAAGGAATGAAAAGGAGCCCTTCCTGGCCAAAGCCGAGGAAGACATGACAAAGGAACCTCTAGGTTTCTGTTTGCTGGGTAAGAGAATGCTCTTGCCCCCTAGCAACCCCAGTAACCTATTTAATAAAGGTGTCCCATCCTTCTCCATAAAGGCATTCCCCCGCAAAGGGAATCATCTCCAGGGGCTTCCAAGTTGGCAGGTCGGTTCTGCCAACCAATACTTACACCACAGGAGTCTGCGCATCTGCACAGACAGCAATCCCAGCCTAGACAGCTGACACAAGTGTCAGCTAAACCGTCCACACAGTAGTGCAGGACTACTGGCAAAATCTCCATCCACCACGGGTTCTCATGATCCACAGAGATAGAGTTAGGATCCCTCACCATGCATTCTGTCCAGACCGATAGGGTTTGATATACCTCCATGGAAGCGACCGCCACTTGTAGAATTGGTCCAGCCATAGCATAGGATGCCTTAAACAAGGCTTCTAGGCGACCTCTGGCACCACCTATTGTTTTGAAGAAGACTTCCTCAAGGGGGTATATTGTTGTGCAAAGCGTTTGAGGGGAAAATACTTTTTCAGGATGTTGCCAATCCACATAACTTACCTCCTCCACTAGAGAGTGCATAGGAAAGGTCTTACTGAGCTTATTTTTCTTAAGGGAACCCATACTAGTGACCTAGGGGCGATCAGCACAGGTGAAGCAATAGCTAGACATTCCCTCACCGCATCAATTAGTATTTAAATGGTGTACCAAATTTTTGGGGCAGGTTTGCTTTATATGAATTTTCCTAAGAGGAAACTTCTGAATCTAAGGAGGTATCTCCTCCTCCTCAATGTCCGTCAAGAAGGTAGTAGCCATGGCCGTGTCTAAAACCCAATTCAGAAAGCAAGGAGAAACGGGACTACGCTTGCACCCTGATGCCTCAAACACAGCAGATATTTGTACCATAAAAGCATTTTTCGAGGCTGCAAAATATTCTTTACTAAAGGCAGGAAGAGTAGATAGATGCATTAAAAGAGGGTAGCAGGCTAAACTGCTAACATACATACTCTCTGTAGCAGAGTCCCTTTTCCCCAGGACCTTTGCGTTTTAAGTCTGAATGGTGTGTAAATTTTGGCGCTATATAAATAACTTGAATAAATAAATAAATGGTGAGGGGCCCCAATGGATATTCATACTGAAGGTATTTCACATATTTTGTGTGAAACAAATGGCTTTATAAAGTGCCAGCAGCCATGGACACCAGGAATATTCAGGGGGGATGGGGGCAGAGACTCACCCACCAGTAGCATCAGACATCCCACCAGGGAAAGGGGTAATGTCCACCAACCCTCGGCTTCACTTACTTCGGACAAGCATACCCGCTCCTCCAGGACAGGGTCTTCAGGGACAGGGGTCACAATAGTGCAGATATTCCACTGCCCTGGATCTCTATAGCACCTTGTGGCTAACCCAACGTGTGCTTTACAATGTGCAGGATCCAGTGTCCAAAGCGACATTACAGCCTGGCCCCACATCTTCAGTCCTGTGGGGTCCAGGTACAGTCCCTGAAGCTGCAGCTGTGCGGCACCGATCCAGAAGCTGCAAAGCTGCCGCCATGGCCAGACGCAGCCAGAACGTTCTTGATTAATGAAATCCAGAAAAAAGGTAACTAAACTACCACATATCTCCCTCGATAGAAAGGAGACATCCATCATCACCTAAGGACACTAGGAAAAAAACTGAGGATTTCCTGGAGTGGAAGGGGTTATATGAGGGCACAGCTCTGGCAAGTTTCCCATCACCTGATGATATTTGCATATTACCCAGTCATCTATGAATTGCCTATTTCCTGCACTGTACGATCAAGAAAAGCTGTTACACTATATCAAAAAATGTTTTTTAAAAACCCTTAAAATTAGGAGTATTGGTCCTAATATCCAGTTAACTGAATCCCAATGGCATAAAGCTGGTCGTGTTTCACTAGCTGTAAACTAAACCAAAACCGATCAGTTTTTAGATTTCTAGCAGCCCAGGGTGGTTTATTTAATAACACAACACCAAACAAATTACTTGAAGCAGAGAACAATAGCACATGGTGACAATCAGTAGTGAAATATGATGATAGCATAAAGAAATATAGATGTTTTCCACTGACTTTCTTTCAGTTATGAAGCAGATACATACGTAGTTCTGAAAAGATCAAAACGGCCCTTGTCCTGTATGTGAAACATCAAATCTCCACCATTCAGAAACTCCATAACAAAGAAGAGGTGCTCCTGTTTTGAAACACAGAAAAGGCAATTGCATGAGACCTTTTAGGTTTTCTATTGCTTTACTCACTGACAATTGTTTGGTTTTATTGACGTCCCTATTGAGATTTCATGCCCTCAGTGGGGGACCAAGACAACAATAAAACCCTTGCAGTGGTTCTAACCCTTTCCCACTTGACAAAAAATGTTGTAATTGCTGTCTGTGTCCCCAGTGGAGAGATTACCATTCACTTCCTGCTCTGACACCTGTCAAATCAACAGAAAGACAAAGGAAATCAGTAATAGCTCATGCCCTCTCTGTCCAAGACGAAAAAAAAATTAAAAAGCTTAAGTTTAATCTTACATTTTTCCTTCTTTTGTTCCAGAACCCCACCCCCTTTCCCAATCGACAAGATATCAACATTTTTAAATTAAAGCTTTGCATTTTCATTAAATACCTTGCTGTATACCCAGTGTTGTCATCAGTGAGTCCCTGTGCTTCTTTTTGCAATGTAGGCAGAGGATGGCTGGTAGGAGGGACCAAAAGGGAGCCCTACATAGCATGTTGAAAACATCACAGCACCCTGCCTCAGTACTCCTCCCAAAAGCCCTCAGTCCTGATGCATAAAGCTGGTTGGCTCTTGGAAGGAGAGAAACCCCCTCTCTTTGTTTGGGAGATTTATTTTCACTCGTTAATGTTTTTTGGATGTGAAGATACATCTCTCCAGCTGGACACCATTTTAAGCATTTACTACTGTATCCAAAAAAATCCCCAAGAAATTGTTTTAGCTATAGACACGCTTTGTTGTTGTTTTGCTTTCATGTAGTGTCTATAATTATGTACGGGGGGAAGGCCATATGCGCTGATTACCAAAGCAGGACATGCCTCTTGTTGATCGTTTTGTCTTATTAATAAGTTTTGTCTGACTGAAAACCATGGACACCCTGCAGTCCACATGACGGCTACAATGACCCTGGTAGCAAAAGACCCTGTCACTTTTTGCATATGTTGTTACTGGCATGATAAAGCTCAAAGCAACATTTTTGTTAAGGCTAAAAAAGATAACGTTATTTGGTAAAAATTGTAACATAAGTGACTCTTAATGACAGGTCCACTTTAAAAGGAATTTCCTATTTAAATAATAATGTCTGACTGCATGAAACTTGCCTACATGGCAACAGGCAACTGTGGAACAAACCCCTCAGATTTGTAAAACAGCAGGTCAAAGGAAAGGTACATACAAGGGTACTGCTAATGTCACGTAGCTGTTAAAATTATAGAGAATAACATGTAAATATGTATATTTTACAGTATATTAGCATATTTTATTACTGTACATGAGACCCCCTTTACTGATATCAGCTGGTTACCTTAGTCTGGAAGGTGCAGTAGATATGAGTGAGAAATGGATTTTCCCAGGCTAATGCCAGCACACGCTTCTCCACCATGGTGCACTCCACATCATCATCAATCAGCACTACGTCTTTCTTTAGGGCTTTTACAGCAAAATATTCATTCTTGCCCTTTAGCTCAGCTAAGAGGACCTAGAATGAAGAGTAAACAGGCATGACATAGGTACTTAAATGTCAACAAAAGAAAGATTGTAAAACTGAAAACAACTGTTAACCTTCCCGAAGCTGCCTTTTCCAAGGACCTTGTGAAATGTGAAATTTTCCGCCGACACACGGCTGCCAATACTGGACACTCTTGCAGGCTGAAGGCTGCTCCCCTCCCAAAGCTTATCGTACTGGTTGTCTGGTAAGTAGAAGATGAGAATAACATTGACAAGAAGGTGAAATATTTTGGGTCCCTGCCACTGAAAGGATCTTTCCCCATCAGTGGGCTAGTCACAAACACACTTGCCTGTTGTATCCAAACCTTTTGCAACTGGAGCAGTCGGCGATACACCTTGGTAAATGCCAAAGCTATCCAAAGATGAATCTGATTTCCTGGTTGACTTCTAAAATATTAAGAATTACATCTGTATCAGTGTATATACTAAACTGGTTCCATAATTCTCAGAAAAAAACTTGGTTTAATTTTCTTTTATTTTAAACTGTAACCACTGAAACCTCCAACTATCATTCATTGGCTCTTGACAGATCCCTGTCATGGGAAGAACAGAGAGTTTTGTGTGCACAAAATGTCTTCCACAGGGGAAACGTTTGTGCCCACAGCAGACAATCAGCTGCTATTGGTTCCACAATGAAATTATCTCATTAGTTTCTACAAGCAAAAAAAGCAATTCCGATATGGAAGAGTTTTCGTACAATCTATACATGGTGTTCGAAAATGGTGTAAAATGTGTGGTCTACTTTTGAATTTATGGTGTGAAAATGCTCCATAAATGCCCCATAGCTTCTCTAAATGCTACCATCTTGTATTAAATTTATGTTGATGCATCTTGTGTGAAGTGTTGTGACCAGCAGGGAATTTGTTGGATAAGTGGCTGTGAAATGTTTTAGGTGTACCTCCATATTATACACATATGATTTTTGTATAAAACTTAGACAGTGAGCTCAATTTCATTCAGCTTTTGAGCTATAGTGTGTGTGTATATACAGTAAGTATATATACAATGTGGAAAATAATTATTTGATCCCCTGCAGATTTTGTAAGTTTGCCCACTTACAAAGAAATGAAAGGTCTATCGTTTTTATCATAGGTGTATTTTAAATGATAGAGCCAGAATATCAATCAAAAATCCAGAAAAAACACATGATACAAATTATATGAATTGAGATGCAGTTCAGTGAGTAAAATAAGTATTTGATCCCCAAGCAAAATGTGACTTAGTGTTGGCAAGCACAAAGGTAAGATGTTTCTTGTAGTTGGTTACCAGGTTTGCACACATCTCAGCTGTCGCTTGGCAAGTCGAAGTTTCAGCTCCCTCCATACATTTTCTATAGGATTAAGGCCTGGAGACTGGCTAGGCCACTCCATGACCTTAATGTGCTTCTTCTTGAGCCACTGCTTTGTTGCCTTGGCAGTATGTTTTGGGTCAATGTCATGCTGAAAGACCCATCCACAATCCATCTTCAGTGTTCTGGCTGAGGGAAGGAGGTTCTCATCCAAGATTTTACAATACATGGCCCCGTCCATTAGAGAAACAGCCCCAAAGCATAATGTTTCCACCTCCGTGCTTGACTGTAGGGAGGGTGTTCTTAGGGTCGTAGTCAGCATTTTTCTTCCTCCAAACATGGCCATAGAGCTCAATTTTGGTCTCATCTGACCGCAGCACTTTCTCCCAATCCTTCTCTGAATCATTTACATGTTCATTGGCAAACTTCAGACGGGCCTGTACATGTTCTTTCTTGAGGAGGGGGACCTTGAGGGTGCTGCAGGATCTCAAATCAAGGTGGAGCTGAAAGACCCATCCACAATCCATCTTCAGTGTTCTGGCTGAGGGAAGGAGGTTCTCATCCAAGATTTTACAATACATGGCCCCGTCCATTAGAGAAACAGCCCCAAAGCATAATGTTTCCACCTCCGTGCTTGACTGTAGGGAGGGTGTTCTTAGGGTCGTAGTCAGCATTTTTCTTCCTCCAAACATGGCCATAGAGCTCAATTTTGGTCTCATCTGACCGCAGCACTTTCTCCCAATCCTTCTCTGAATCATTTACATGTTCATTGGCAAACTTCAGACGGGCCTGTACATGTTCTTTCTTGAGGAGGGGGACCTTGAGGGTGCTGCAGGATCTCAAATCAAGGTGGTGTTTTGTGTTACCAATGGTTTGTTTGGTGACTGTGGTCCCAACTGCCTTGAAATCATTCACAATCTCCTCACATGTAGTTCTGGCTGACCCCTCACTTTTCTCATGATCATCCTTACCCCATGAGGCGAAATCTTGCATGGAGCTCCAGACTGAGGGCGATTGATGGTTATTTTGTATTCCTTCCATTTGCGAATAATCGTTGCAACAGTTGTTTCCTTCTCACCAAGCCTCTTGCTGATAGTCTTGTATCCCATTCCAGCCTTGTGCAGGTCTACAATCTTGTCCCTAACGTCCTTTGACAGCTTTTTGGTCTTGCCCATGGTGGTGAGGTTTGAATGGATAAAGAGATTCTGTCGACAGGTGTCTTTTATATACATAACAAGTTGTCGTAAGGAGAACCTTCTTAAATTGACAGGAATAATCTGACTAATCTGTGTACCACATAGCCAGTCTGTGGGAGCCAGAATTATTGTTGGTTGGTAGGGGATCAAATACTTATTTTACTCACTGTATACGTGATGAGGACACAGCTAGAAAATCAGTGCCATACTGACACCACCAAAAAACAAGTCCATACGTTGAAGGCTAAAGAGTTGGCTGGATTTGTGGGAGGAGTTGCACCGGCGACTCGTCATTTAAGAGGGGTGGGAGGGAGGTGTTACCTTTGCAGCCGAAATTTTCAGCTGACTCTTCCTCCCTTCCCCTTTTTTTCCTTGAATTTACTAGAGTAGGCCCCCTTATTTGGCATTGCTGACCTCAAGATCATGGCACACCTCAGGTTTGTATCTTGTATGTGTTGTGCACCGTTCGGGGTCATGTGAGACTCCAACCACAAATACAAATTAAGTAATGTACTAACACCACCGGAAACATGTCCACAGATATTAAATGAGTTCTAAAGTTACAGCATATACTATTCTGTTAGAACATTAGCATTGTAATAGAATACATACTATAGTTGTTTTTGATAATACAATCAAAGCTTTTTTATGTAATGAGTGCTGCCTTCTATCTTGCAAAAAAAGGGGTTGTTTGACTCCTGGAGATAGCAAACTCTAATGATTACCCTTGTGACCGGTTTATCTACCATATCCGTAACCATCAATTGGCAGAGACAAAAGCTAACAGGAACGGACAACCCCAAGAGAGGGTGGTCCAAGGGTTAACTGAGGAATGGGACAACCGGTATATTGAAAAATAGAAAATTCTTTATTCTTGATAAATAATCATGTGTATATACAGCCAAAAACTTACTGTCAAAAATTTTTAAATCAATGACACTACAAAACTGATGGTCATTAGTGTGAATGGATCTAGTTTGACCCTCTAAATTCTATGCGCATAGATTTTGTCCAAAAATAGCAGTTTTCAGTATTGGATCTGTTAAACTCCGTAACAGGCCAGGAGGATTTGATCCTAGATGGATAATTTTTCACATTTGGTTGAGAGCTTGATAGTGTATTCCACAGATCGCCACTTCAAAATAAAATGTATAAGCCCGTGATCGGCAATACAAAATAGAGAGTAGCTTGTTCAGGTTCTCACAAGGTGAGGGTAAACCAGCATGGGTGGTCATTTGTTACATCGTTCCTAAATAAACAGAGAACTCTTTTCTTGTAAATGGAATTCAATCATGAATTAGGTTGATTCAAAGCAAGGGGAGTGTGCGCAGATCGGAGAGACAGTCAGCATGTGTGTCTGGTCGTGATACATTTTGTGGTGAACTATGACAGGTGAGTCTTCCCCTTGACAAGTGGTGCCAGGGGGGTATTAGTCCAGGTGGGACAATAATGATTTCCCTGTTGATAGGACGCCATGAAATAGCCACACATTTTTCAGAATTTCATGGCGGCCTAACAACAGGTTTAAAAGTAAAGGCGATATATGCACTTAAGTTACCGCAACGGAGGGGGGACTTTGACACTGTTCTCCTCCAAAAAGAAAAAATGTGGGTTTACAGGTTAAACACTCGGACGCCAATGGGCTTGAATAACAAATTCAATCTCAATATGTTTCTGTGAACCTCTCAATATCTGATAAAGACCATCTGAATAGCTTACCATTATAACTATATTTAGGCCATATAATCATCAGCATACTGTCTGTTCCTCCCTTTTTTATATGTTCACATTTAGCATGTTTTTATTAACCATATCTCCGTTGCATATGGAGGTCCATTTGCAAGGAGAAAATGGTTCAATGATCCAAGAAAGCCTGATGAATAATTAACAATAAGGGGGGGACGGCAAATATATGCGTCCGATACCTGAGAACCTGTACGTCCTGACGAAGCCCTGAGTGGAGGGGCAAAACGCGTAGACGCCGCACATCAATACAGGTGGATGACCCGGAGGACGGTGGACATTTTGTCCCGTCCCCAAACTTCAGCATACCCTGGACCTATTAGCAGCATCAGTTTTAAACCTATTGAGGTCTATCAAGTTACACCGCATTTGGCACTCGAGAACTTTGTCTTTGGAGTTTTGAAAAAGAGCGTCAGTGAAAGCAAGACCCGAAAAATCCAAACTATACAAGCATGGGAAGTGTTTGAAAACGAACATCGGTGAACAGACAACCGAAAAGTGAGTAGGACTGCCGTTATTTTCTATATGAAAAAGGGAAATCATTATTGTCCCACCTGGACTAATACCCCCCTGGCACCACTTGTCAAGGGGAAGACTCACCTGTCATAGTTCACCACAAAATGTATCACGACCAGACACACATGCTGACTGTCTCTCCGATCTGCGCAAACTCCCTTGCTTTGAATCAATCTAATTCATGATTGAATTCCATTTTGAAGAAGAGTTCTCTGTTTATTTAGAAACGATGTAACAAATGACCACCCATGCTGGTTTACCCTCACCTTGTGAGAACCTGAACAAGCTACTCTCTATTTTGTATTGCCGATCACGGGCTTATACATTTTATTTTGAAGTGGTGATCTGTGGAATACACTATCAAGCTCTCAACCAAATGAATGTGAAAAATTATCCATCTAGGATCAAATCCTCCTGGCCTGTTACGGAGTTTAACAGATCCAATACTGAAAACTGCTATTTTTGGACAAAATCTATGCGCATAGAATTTAGAGGGTCAAACTAGATCCATTCACACTAATGACCATCAGTTTTGTAGTGTCATTGATTTTAATTTTTTTGACAGTAAGTTTTTGGCTGTATATACACATGATTATTTATCAAGAATAAATAATTTTCTATTTTTCAATATACCGGTTGTCCCATTCCTCAGTTAACCCTTGGACCACCCTCTCTTGGGGTTGTCCGTTCCTGTTAGCTTTTGTCTCTGCCTTCTATCTGCCCGTCACATTCAACGACTTCCTGATTTTCCAGTGTGCTTTGCATCTCGTGACCTGCTGCTTGATGTGATGTAGTTTTGGGTTCTCAAGACTATATAGCCCATAATGCATTGCTTTATAAGCAATTATAATTTTACATTATACAAATAGTCCTGCTGCACTCCTTACCGGAAATCCCAAATTAGTGTGGGTGCTTGAAATGACTGTGGATGGCGCCGATTGGAAACCAAACTCGTTCAGGTCATCAGCACACCATAGTTGAATGAAGAAAACGCCTATTTATTGACGCATATTGTTATTACATGAATGCAACGTTTCGGGGGCCACACAGGGTTCCCTTCATCAGGCTTATAATGAAGGAAATAATGAAAGCAGACAGGTGATGGATAAGGTTGTTCAGACATAGCCTAACTGACTTACCAGGCTTAACCCTGTAGAAGAAACACTACCCAACACGAAAAGTCTGCAACTGCCAACAGCTGTCTCTTGCTCTCCCGCTCATGTACTGGGCAAAGCTGGCCTTTCTCATGCTGTAATAATAAAGGCAGCGTGGCACTAGTCTCAGGCACTGTGAACATAGTCAAGACGCAGACTTTTAGGTGGTGACCTCTCGTCCTTGTCATGGGGTTAATTGAAAAAGTTTGCTGCTAATTTTGCTCTCCCCGGTAAACATTTTATACATGAAAATTATCCTTAATCTCCTTACTTCCAATGAGAACATGTTTAGATTTAGTAGCAGGTTAACTGTTCATTTTGCCTAAGGGATGATACACAAGGTGACATACTTACCATATTCCTTGCCCCACCTGAAGTTGACACTCACTGTCCGACACACCGATATGTGGGTGGGCTCTTAGCACCCTCTGTACAATGCAGGACTACAGATGTTGCATTGAACAGGATGATGCCAGAGAGCTGCGACCGCTTGGCAGTGAAGAGAAGAGGCTTTGAGGGACCGGTCACAGTAAGAGGAAGAAGCCTGTGGAAGTGAGGAATGAGCTATGTACCGTATATCAACTTTTTAATTATCCCCTAGGCAAAATTAGTTTTCTCTCTCATGTTTAAATGTAAGAGTGCTTTTCAGTGTACGATGTTGAATAGGATATACTGTATAAAAAGATTTGTTTCATGCATTTGAGTTCAACCACAATAAGATGTTTCTTTACCTTTTTTTTTTGTTGGGTTCTATAACCCAAAGGTTTGCATTTCACATTGATATGGATCTTTGCTTTAAACTAACATATTTTTTTCATGATTTCACACTGGAGGGCATTGTGAATTTTTTGAATGCCAGTTATTCTTACCATGCTAACTTGGTTCAGAGCCTCTGCTAGAAGTTTCTGGTTGATGCCGCACAAATTAGCCACTTTGTTCTGACATTTGTGATGAACATTCATAGCACATTCTATAGAATTAATGATACAGTGTTACTGAACATAGTAGATAGGACTAACATCACTGGTTAACAACACAACTTGGGTAATGAGCAGAATCTTTGAGCTAAAAGATGAGATGGTCTGAAAAAAATCGGTTTCCAACATAAAACTTGGGAAAACAGATAACATATATACTTATAAACTGTACCACATAACAGACACACACTATAAGTAATTAAATTAAGCTACTAAAATTCTAATGAAAATCTTTAAGGGTCTGTTCACAATAGATGTGTTGGGGCTGTACTAGGTGCCTTTTCCAGTACAGCCCCAATGCACAGACAAGGCAAAGACGCATCAGTGCGCCAACCCGCGCATGCGCAGAAGACCTGATGACGGCAGGAAAATGCCCAGGAGGCACACAGGAAGTGACCTCAACCTGATGGAAAAAGGCAAGAAAATGCCCAGGAGGCGCACAGGAAGTGACCTCAGCCTGATTGAAAAAGGCGGGAAAATGCCCAGGAGGCGCACAGGAAGTGACCTCAAACTTCAATCATCACTTCCCTATATAAGCCCAGCCCAGACACTGCCAAATTGCTGGATTATCCTCAGCCCCCCCTTGTTCCTGTGCTAGTGTGTGATCTGTCTGAACTTGTTGTGACCTGGAAACCTCTTGGACTACTCTTGAATGCTGCCTGCCATTGACCTCGGATTTGTACCTTGACCATTCTACTTCTTTGCCCCTTTTGTGCCAGATTGGAACTGACCCCGGCTTGGATCTCGACCATTCTTCTGATCAACCCTTGTGTACTTCGTTGCCAGAGTGGACTTGACCTAGGCTCGGATCTCGGACTAAGGCTTGCACGGTGCTCTGCACCCCTGGCACCCGTGCCACTCGGTGTCCACCAAGTCTCTGTCTCCATCTCCAGAGACTTCAAGGACCCGAGGTGCAAGGGAGGCCTCCCCACTACTTCGGTCTCACCTCAGGTACATGGCTCCAGTGACAAAAATTCCATGATCACATACCAGTGGTTATAATTCACACTATTAATGGTCTAATATTGTTAGTGGTGTAACTCATGATTCATTGTTGGGACCGTTACGTTTAAAATGATAGAGTTTGGGATTTAAAGTACTATTTCTGGCTTTGCAGATGACACTAGACCTATGAAGTCGTAAAAAGTCCCTACAAGATGTCTCCAACTACCAAGCCGACCCGGATGCAAAGCTTGATTGGGCAACTACTTGGCAAATTAACCCCTTCGTGACTGACGACGTACAGTGTACGTCGCCAGCATCGGGGCTGTTTAAACAGACTCCCGGCGACTTTTGCCGCCGGGACTCTGTTTAAACTTGTAGAGCCGACTGTCGGCTTTACAACAGAAGCGATCCTGGCGACTTACCTGTCGCCAGATCGCTTCTGTGTCCCGAAGAAGGGGCCGCCCCCCCCCCGCCGGACACCCCCGCCGTGCTTCCCGGGCTCCGTTGCCCCTCCTACGGGCCCGGGACCGGCGATCTTGGTGTCCGCGGGGAGCTGGGGAGGAGGTCGACGAACTTCCGTTCATCGATCCCCTCCCCGTTCTATGGGACCGGGAGCGATGCAGATTGCATCACTTCCGGTCCCTGGGCTGTCAGTTCTGGGCTCCTGGAGCCCAGCTATAAGCTATTGAAGTGCGATCTGCACTTCAATAGCTTATTTCCAGTGTAAAGGTG
The DNA here is from genome assembly GCF_000935625.1 of Nanorana parkeri. Lineage (NCBI taxonomy): Eukaryota > Metazoa > Chordata > Amphibia > Anura > Dicroglossidae > Nanorana > Nanorana parkeri. The sequence continues at coordinate 87,678 of NW_017307634.1, forward strand.
ACACTGGGGGTCTTTTGGACCCCCAGCATCACCTTAAAGAGTACCTGTCACGACCATCTGCTATCACATGGGGGGGCTTGTAAGCCCCTCTATGTGATAGCAGTCAAAGTAAAGTAAAAAAAAAAAAGCTTTTTCAATTAAAATTAAATAAAATCAATCTAATAATAATAAAAAAAAATGTAAAGTCCCCCGCGAGCACACGCGTCGTGTGCGCCTATGTATGAAAACGACGAACGCGCTACACATGTTGGGTATCGCCGCGCACGCCGGAGTGAGAGCAATAATTCTAGGGCCAGTATTTTGGGGTATCTCTAAATTGATGACCTGTGGGGGCTTTTAAAGCGTCTTCTATTGACTTTTTGGGGTACTGCAGTTTTTCGCCGTTTCACGGACGCACGCAATTTGTAACCTATGCATGTTGGGTATTGTTTTACTCGATGTAACCGCATCTTTTATATGTCATTTAAAAAATTGGTATTTTGTTGTGTTTTGGGGCATTAAATTAAATTTTTCACTAAATGTTGGGGTTTAATAAGGAGTTGCGCTAATATTGCGCAACATAAAAATTTGCAACTACCACCATTTTATTCTATAGGGTCTTGGCATTCAGAAAATATATAATGTTGGGGGGTTTTAAGTCATTTTCAGGCCTAAAATGTGGAATATAACATGGGTGCAAAAAATGAAAAAAGGGCCTCAGTCATGAAGGGGTTAAGTGTAATGTTGATAAATGTAAATTCATATATCATACATCTATGGAGAGTACAGTGTGGGGAGTCAGTGAAGAAGGATCTAGGTGTTCTGGTAGATCACAGCAAGCAAGGCCAAGTTGCATTTTCTAAAGTAAGCAATATACTTTTTCATCAAAAGAGGTATAGGCTCCATAGTGAGAGACACCTAATCTTGACCCTAAAAAAAGCATTGGTAAGACCTTGTTTTGAATATGCAGTTCAGCTTTGGGCTCCAGTTCTTAAAAAGAATGTTGTGGTACTGGAGAGAGTGTGCAGAGAAGGGCAGCTAAGCTAAGGATAAGGAGGCAAAGAGAACCTCAGCGATGAGGAAAGATTAAATGAGAAATAGTAACACCTGTTGGGGAATTCTGCACATGGCTTCAGTCTGGCTGCAGTCCTGGTGGTTATGGCCTTGTTCTCTTCAGCCCCTCTAACCTTTTATAGAGTTAGAAGAATGAGTGGACCTGTGAAAGTTTAGTTTATGTGGGAGCATGTAAGCGATACTCTGGGAGACTCCGGGTTGCCTTGCACCAAGTGAGCTTGTTATGGCTAAATAATGAGACTTTTCTTTTTAAAACTATACTGAAATGTAAACAACTTAGCACTTTCCTCTGCTGTTAAAGTATATACATTTACTAAGTTTGAATGCTAATTTGTTAGCCTGGATTTGTGGGAGGAGTCGCTGTCCGGCACTATATCTTGCCCCCCTCTGGTCACTAACTTTCCTGCAGTCGTTTTCCTTCCTGCCTGTCGTGGTCCGAGTCGCTCTGACATCACTTCCGGATTTTGTGCTGGTTTGCTGTGGTCGCCGTAAGTGGGGCTATTTGCTACTGTCGGTAGCTACCGATTTGGGGATGCTGACCGAGAGGCAGGACAGGAGGCTGGGGGCGGATGATTCTCATGTTGCTTTAAACCGAGCGGCAGCTCTGTCAGCTGTGGCAATCTTGAGCAGCAAAGCAATATGGTTGATTGCTCCGCATCTGATACACGATTTACACACGACTCATCAATCAGTGTATTTGTTTGTACAAGTTTTAGGTCACATTTCTTTCAACCGTTGTTTTGTCTTAAACTAGGTTCTGAAGGATTATTCAGTTTCTGGAATAGGTGATGCCTTGTTCTAAGATGTGTTGTTTGTGGGTGATGGATTCAGCAGTATTTATATACAGTGAGGAAAATAATTATTTGATCCCCTGCAGATTTTGTAAGTTTGCCCACTTACAAAAAAATTAAAGATCTATAATTTTTTATCCTAGGTTCATTTTAAATGATAGAGACAGAATATCAACCATACATCTAGGAAAAAACACATGATACAAATGTTATACATTGAGTTGCAGTTCAGCGAGTAAAATAAGTATTTGATCCCCTACCAACCAACAATAATTTTGGCTGCCACAGACTGGCTATGTGGTACACAGATAAGTCCTGTCAATGTAAGAAGGTGCTCCTAACGACAACTCGTTATGTATATAAAAGACACCTGTCCACAGAATCTCTTTCTTCCATTCAAACCTCACCACCATGGGCAAGACCAAAGAGCTGTCAAAGGACATCAGGGACAAGATTGTAGACATGCACAAGGCTGGCATGGGCTACAAGACTATCAGAAAGAAGCTTGGTGAGAAGGAAAGAACTGTTGGATCAATTATTCGCAAATGGAAGGTATGCAAAATAACCATCAATCGCCCTCGGTCTGGAGCTCCATGCAAGTTTTCGCCTCATGGGGTAAGGATGATCATGAGAAAAGTGAGGGGTCAGCCCAGAAATACACGTGAGGAGATTGTGAATGATTTCAAGGCAGTTGGGACCACAGTCACCAAACAAACCATTGGTAACACAATACACCGCCTTGATTTGAGATCCTGCAGCGCCCTCAAGGTCCCCCTCCTCAAGAAAGCACATGTGCAGGCCCGTCTGAAGTTTGCCAATGAACATCTAAATGATTCAGAGAAGGATTGGGAGAAAGTGTTGCGGTCAGATGAGACCAAAATTGAGCTCTTTGGCTTTAACTCGACTCGCCGTGTTTGGAGGAAGAAAAATGCTGACTATGACCCTAAGAACACCATCCCTACAGTCAAGCACGGAGGTGGAAACATTATGCTTTGGGGATGTTTCTCTACTAAAGGTACAGGCCGACTTTGCCGCATTGAGGGGCCAATTTACGGGGCCATGTATTGTAAAATCTTGGATTAGAACCTCCTTCCCTTCAGAACCAGAACACTGAAGATGGGTTGTGGACCCATGTCTTTCAGCATGACAATGACCCAAAACATACTGCCAAGGCAACAAAGCAATGGCTCAAGAAGAAGCACATTAAGGTCAGCTGAAGGGAGCTGAAACTTCGACTTGCCAAGTGACAGCCAAGAAACCTTAAGGATTTAGAGAAGATCAATCACGTCACACATGCATCAATCACAATTTGCATTTACGATACAAATGCTTTTTCTGTCTAGTCGGTGAAGATTTTGTAGCTTACCGAGTCTAATGCCTTGAGGTATTAGGTTAGTTGTTAAATTACCTTCTTAAGCTCAATCATACGTTGTAATACCTCTAATGGCCAGGGATGGAACTCAGCTGCAGAAATGCATGAGTAAGTCAATAGGTCCGAGTAACATAACCAGTAGTAACAAGTTGCAATGTTAACTTCACATCACAGCTTAAAGTCGTTAGCTTAAAGTGACATTAAACCCTCAGATTTTTTAACATAAAACAATACTGTAATGTGTGCCTTAATGTAATCCATGGTTGTTTCCCTTCTCTTTGCTGCTCTTCCTTTTAAATCTGTATCTGTTCTCATTCTGGGCAGAACTTCTGTTTTGCAGCAGACTGCCTTGTCTCAGGAATGTATATATGGTGTCTGTGTGTAGGTTTGTAACCTGAGCCAGCACTACAGGAAGAGGCCCTGAGCTGCAAAGGGAAGTTCTCCCCAAGCATGAGAAGACATGAGGATTTAAAAGGAAGAGCAGCAAATAGAAGGGGAACTACAATGGATTACAGTAAGGTACACATTACAGTATTGGTTTATGTTAAAAAATCTGAGGGTTTAATGTCACTTTAAATGAAACCATAGCAGCAGTAGCAAGTTTGAAATGTTAACTTCACATCACAGCTTAACCACTTCTCGGCCGTTGTAAAAAAAACGGCTGGGCAGGAGCTCTCTAGATCTGAGCGGGCGTCAGCCACGCCCCCTCGTGCGAGGTATTTGCCCGGTATTTAAAAACAGACAGCGATGCCTGTTAACATACAAGCGATCCGCCGGGTCTCGCTTGTATGAGGTCCCGGTATGTGCACCCCGTCCGCGGCTCCCCCCTCCCGCTGTCACGCTGGTCCCGGGCTCCGCTGTGCCCGGTGCGAGCCCGGGACCAGCATAGAGCCTCTGTCACAGGGGATCAGTACACGACCTCCCTCCAAGCCCCTCTCCGCTATCAGAATGCGGAACTGATGTATATTACATCACTTCCGCATTCTTGTGTCACTCTCCAGCTTCAGATGCTGCAGAGAAGCTGATGAAGCAGGTCTT
>NW_017307634.1:92096-103107 GCF_000935625.1 Nanorana parkeri
CCCCCATACATACACGCATGCAAACAGGCGTCGGGTGCGCATACGTGCGAAAACAACGATTGCGCCCATTACACCGCACATGTTACATATCGTCGGAATGAGAGCAATAATTCTAGGGCTATCAATCGCCGATAACACTAAACTGATGAGCGGTAAAAGCTTTTAAAGCGTCGCATATGGTCAATTTTGGGTATGGTAGTTTTTTGCGATTTATCGGGTGCACGCAATTTTAAAGCTTGACATGTTTGGCGTCTATTTACCCGACGTGACCCCGTCTTTTATATTTTACCAAAAAATTGGGGTAATCATTGTTTCCTAATATAATGGGAAAAAAATGTCAATAATTTTTCCTTAATATAGTAAAAAATACCACCAATAGGAAGGTCTATCTGTCCCAAAAAATGCTCTACAATTCATTTCAGTATTGCGTTGCATGGCGGAATAAATTTCAGTCAAAGTACCGCAGCGCTTAATACTGAAAAATGGCCTGGCCAGGAAGGGGGATCTAAACACCTGGTCTTGAAGTGGCTAAAGTCATTAGGTTGGATGAAACAGTAACAGTTGTGGTGACAATACTAGCTGTTTAGCTGTACTGCTGCTTTAGGATTCCATCCATGCAGTGAGGCTGAATAGTGGCTGTAGAGGCTGGGGATGAGAAGTTCTGTGTAATGCCTCTAGGATTGCGGTGCACTATGAGTCTCAGCAGCTCTTCAGAGGCATGAGTGGAAGAGGGCTCAGATCAGGGAGCTAGGGAGTAGCCTTAGTTCAGGATGGAGAAAGGAGGTGCTCAGAGCTTGTCCGGCGTCCGCATTCATTGCAAGAACGCCGGACAAGTGAGAGGTTGCGGCTTAAGCCGAAGCGGAGGGCAGAGCGGCGTAAAGTCGGTGGACCGGGGGCAGAGCCACCCTTGATGTCCGAGACGCCGGAGGGGTAAGTATACGGGATCTGTTACATACGTACATAGGGGTAGGGGTCAGAGTATTGTCTTAAACAATCTGATTCGCCACAGGTAAATCTCGACCCTGGTTTGAAGATTAGACACGTTTTCTAATCTTAACCTCTTGCCGTCCGCCCGTAGTAAAAAAACGGACGGACGGCACTGCTGCATCTGCGGGTTGCCGTCTCCAGACGGCAATTTTTTTCTGCTCGCGCGCGCCCCCTAGCGGGCACGCACGGGCAGAAAAGACCCGTCCAATGCGAACACCCGGTACCGGGTACTGAGATACGTTTCTAATTAGCATATTTGGCCCATAATGGGTCATCTCGTCCATAGATTGTCCAAGCACGTACACCTGTCTCTATAAAAAAAACAAAAAGTAGCAATTAATCACAGATTACTTATTTTCAAACCTACAATCTTCTTTCTTTTCTTTCTAATATCTTTGCTTCTAAACAAGCACCTGAGAATGTGTTTACCAATTTTCACATATATTTCCAGTACATCGGAGTAACATGTCACACGTGTCAAGACATTGAAGACTTTGCATCTCTGCCGGCAACTCCAGCTAGAGCTAGGAAAGCCAAATTGTTTAAGCTGTTATTTCTCCCAGTTACAGCTACTACTAGCACCGAGCAAGTCTCGCTGCTGAGTCTGGCTACATCACTTACACAGATTCATAAGACTCTGAATATTATTTCTGCTTCTGTGCATGATTTACAGCATAGAACGGAAGCCCTGGAAAGCCAGTCAACAACCATTCCTGTACCAGTTGTCCAGAACATACCCAGCACCTCACAAGCCTTGCCATGGTCATTCAACACCCCTCTTACGAGTTTGGCAGGTACTATCACCTCTCCCCCGACCATTATGCCTGCACATTTTGAACCAGCCAGCCTTAAGAAAAACATACCATATGGAAAAGACGTGAATTTAGCATCATTACTCAGAGGAGTGCATGACATAGCGGAAAATAAATTGTAGACTTGTGGGGATGATCTGTCATCTTGAAAACAAAACCCCAGACTAAGCCACAAACAGTCTATGCATATTATCAAATCAGGTAAGAATTAATGGATGTTGAAAGCGGATATTTCAGATGCATTTAAACTTTTACACATCAAACTAACTTTGTGGCAATGGCATGGCATAAAGTGGAGGGATAAGTATTATTTCGCCACAAAATTGACTTTTGGCTCCAAGAGTAGCCCGTGGTTATTTGATTATTTTGCTCAGGCCCTACACTGGGTTTTAGAGCATCATGCCCATTGCCAGAATGTTATTCACTATTTGGATGATTTCCTCCTTATAGAATCCCCTACCAGAGTTCCTCACGACTTAAACAGTGTATTGGATACATTTAAGGCCCGCAGGGCTAGTTCACACTAAGCGCGTTCCAGGAGCAGAGCAGTTACAGAACGGATCAAAACTGCATCCAATGTATTCCAATGGTATTTTGGGCTCTAGTTCACACCGCAGCGTTCAGTTCCAGACCATGTAAAAAAACTGCAGCAAGCCCTATTTCCCTGCTCTGGAACACATGCAAACGCATCAAAAATGCACTCAAACGCCCTGGAACGCACTGAAAGTCCATTTTAGGCAAAAAAAAGTCCCAGAATCAAAAACCACTGCACTGCGTGTGCAGAAACTCATGCCGATCTGGTCTGCATTTGGTGCGAACAAGCCCTTAATGTTCCTGTGGCGGCCCGTAAGGTGGAAGGTCTCAAGCATATCATTACCTTCCTGGGCATCACCTTAAATACAATTTCAATGCAAGCTAGTCTCCCACAGGATAAGTTAATTAGAATCAGGGATGCGATGCACGCAATTGTCATATCGCCAGGTTGCTCCAGGAGACAGCTGCAGTCCGTATTAGGTATGTTAAATTTTGCAATGTGGATTATACCACAAGGTAGGCCTTTTATTTCAAGGCTTCTAGCCTTGCTACCAACAGCCTCGGACCCTGACTCGTACATCCACATGGACGTGGCGGCCTGTGCTGATCTAGTCATTTGGGATTCATTCCTACAGCACTGGAATGGGATTTCCATGTTTATCCCCCAAGTCTCCTCTGCATCTCCGCAGGTAGTCATGGATGCAGCAGCTTCCTTTGGTTTTGCTGCTATTTTTGACCCCCACTGGTTCGCCAGTCCTTGGCCGGTCGAAGTCCTATCTATTCCTGCATTTTCTAGAACGTCATTGTTATTTGAGATTTTGCTGCTGCTGCCAAAGTTTGGGGTCCTTTTTGGTCAGGCCACACGGTCACATTTCATACTGACAATCAGGCCACTGCTGATATTATTAACTGCCGCAAACCAGTAAAGTCAGGATGGAACCCTGACACACATATCTTATTCTTAATACATTTAGATCAAGTAGGCTTTGTGCCAGGGCAGGAGGGGAGAGATAATACCATTAAGATATTGACATTGATCCAATGGGCTAAAATGTGCAAGATTCCTATGTGCTTATTGACTATAGATGCAGAAAAGGCATTTGACCGCCTAGATTGGAGGTTTCTTAAAGCATCTTTGGAGCAGATAGGGTTACCACCCCTTTACATAGGACAGATCATGGCGCTATGTACAGCCCCTACCGCCAAGATACGAGTGAATGGACATTTATCGACACGGGTACATATTACAAATGGGACCCGACAGGGGTGAGCCCTATCACCCCTCCTGTTTATCCTGGCAATGGAACATCTGGCAAATACCATAAGCATGAATAGGCATATAGAGGGGGGAAGGGGCGTAAGGGTGGGAGATAGAACGCATAAATTCAGCCTTTTTGCTGATGATTTGCTTTTATACATCACAAATCCTAAAATCTCCTTCCCGGTCCTTTTGAAAGAAATGGAGTTATTCGGGAAATTAAGTAATTTTCGGATAAATGTCTCAAAATCAGAATTTCTGAATGTACGTTACACTTAAAACATAAGATATTTTTGCAGGATAAATTCCCGTTTAAATGGGCGGATAAGGCTATTAAATATCTGGGGGTGAACATTGCGATACAAGAACAACATCACTTTATTAACAAATATGCAACAAAAATGAATGAATACTGGACCTCTAAAAAACATTATTTGATGGGAAGGATTGCCCTGATAAAAATGGATAATCTTCCTCGATTTTTATATCTATTTCAAATAATTGCCGATAAAGGTCATATTTTCGTAAATTGAAGTCGATCATTACTAAATACATATGGCCGCGATTGCCCCCTAGATTACGGTATGAGATTTTGGTAACGGTAGACATAGGGGAGGAGGAGGGCTACCACAGTTTGAAATATACCATATGGCGGCAGCCCTAAGATGTCTTATGGACTGGAGATACCATACTGAATTGAAGATATGGGTATCAATTGTACAGGCCGCAACTCCGCTCTCACTTTTATCCATTTCATGGATTCATCGAATAAGCGTCCAACCACACAGACTATGCTACCTTTAGTTAAGGTCTCACCCTATGCGGGGCCATTAACACCTATGTTAGGCAATCCAGAGTTCCCACAAGGATTAAATTAAAGCCGGTTCTTGAAATGGCATGAATCAAAACCATCTCCAATAATGCAAGCTCTTACAGAGGAGGAATTATCTATCATAACCTTAATTGGGGATATGGGGTCCCACTATGGAGGGAAGTGGCTACCATACTTTCAGTTGAAACATTTATTTTTGTTACTGAATAAGAGAGGTAGCCTAACACGTAAATTTACACCATTTGAAGAGGGGTGGATAAAAAAGAAAGAAAGCACAGTGAAAATCACCTACCTATATCAAACACTGTTGAGACATGCATACCCTAACTATCGTTATTAAGGGAACGGGAACTGGGGCATATGATTTCATCTGGTGAATGGGATAGAGCTTTTGATCTAACCTTTAAAACGATTAACTCAAGCCAAATACAAGAGTGGAATTTCAAAATTACAACTAGGTGGTACAGATGCCCGGCAGTGTTACATAGATGGAATCAACAGATCCCTATAGAATGCTGGAGATGTGGAAATAAGGAAGGGAATATGTTACATAGATGGTGGGCATGTGATTTAATTAGACCCTTCTGGGAAACTGTATTTAGGATGGGTAATAGGCTAACGGAGGAAAAATGGCTAGAAACACCGGAAGTGCCCTTACTATCGATAATCCCGGGCCCAATAAAAAAGGTTAGGAAGTCTCTCTTTTGGCATTCGTTACATACAGCTAGGGCACTAATACCCAGATACTGGAAGTCTACATCGTTACCACAAATCAGAGAATGGGTATCTGAATTGAACCATATTATGAGAATGGAGGAACTTACATTAAGCCTTCAAGATCAAAATGGAGAATTTGTTGGGTTTTGGAAACCCTGGATAGAGCTTACAGCGTATACAGAACTACAGGATCTCATATAGACAAGATAAGTGAGAGAGAAGTTGATACATGGAAATGAGAAAGAAGGATAAAAGGAAAGAGAAAAGAGGAAAAGTTTTCTATTACCATTGCTTCTATTATCTGGTTTTAAAGGTCCGAGGGGGGGCTCCCGCTCCTTTTTTTTTATTTTTGTGGGAAAGGGGTAGGTGAAAGGGTAGCAGGGGAAAGGGTGGGAGATGAGGGTGAATGGATGGGGTGGAGGAGAGATTGTGTGTAGAAAGAGAAGATTATAATATTGCAGGCGTTAAAAAAAGAAATGGAGATGCAAATTAGGTGGTCATTTTTATAGTTTTCTGTTCTATGTTTTATAAGAGTATTGTAATTGTATTGTACGAGAAATGTGGAACAATGTAATGAAAAATGTAATTAAGATATGCATTAACATGGAAATATTCAATGGAAATAAAGAGAAATAAATAAAAAAAAAAAATAAAAATGGACAGACCTTCATTATTGTCAGCCCATCCTATCAAAGCCATTCTCAAAGGTATCCAGAAATCACAGAGCACATCGTGGAGATGTGCTCTGTGATTTCTGGATGTAATGGGTTACCCATCACCCATTACCCATCACCAGTCATATGTTTCGTAACATGTCTAACATGTTAGATAGAGCCCGCTTTGATGTCTTGCAGAGTTTAGTTTTGAAAGCTGCTATATACATAGCAATCTATGGGTTTCTGAGGCCCGAAGATTTCACCCGTTCTAACACCCGTTCATTTACGTTACTGAAAAAACATTTAGTGCATTACACTAATCATTATGTGCTGTTACTAGAACTTAGTAAAACCAACTAGGTAAGTATTCCAACTGAAATTACATTATTCTCTTCGGGCAATCCCTGGTGCCCGGTATCTGTGTTGGATAGTCTTATATCTAAACTATCTAATTTGGCATTGGACAGTCCGCTTTTGCCATTTCCCTTAGTTCCTATTTCATCCAGCCAGTTTGTTGATCATGTCCAACTGCTTATCAGACAATTAAGTATCAACCAACAAACAATACACAGGCCACTCCTTTCATATAGGAGCTGCATCAGCCGCATCTCGACACGGAGTGCCAGCACATGTCATTAAAGGGGTTCTAAACCCTCCGGTTTTTTTTTGCTTATATGTACTGCTAGCATGCAGTAGATATAGGCAAGAAGTGTAAAAAAAACCAAAAAAAACCCGCTTAAAATCATTTAAAACTTACCTCGTTATCGCCGCTCGTTCCCGCGCAGAGAATCAGGAACTGCTCGTACGGCCACAAAGGATCTTGGGGCGGGCGCATGCGCAGTTCCGATTCTCGGCCGGGAGACGAGCAGAGACGCAAGGTAAGTCTATGGACGCGTGCACCCGCCTGCAGTCAGCGCTGGATCGGAGTGACGTCACACCGCTGGAGGGACAGATGAAAACATGGGGAAAGAAGAGGAAGATCGGAAAAAGAGACATCATTTAAGGTAAGTGCTGACATTTACATTGGGGGGAGGGAAAACATTTTTCCTTTAATGTCACTTTAAATGACTGGGTAGGTGGAACTTCTCATGTTACAGCATATACATTCCGAACCCGCATGACGAAATAGCTTCTGCCTTTTCAAAATTAGCAGAATAATGTTGTTACATGTATTGTTGATGTTGTGTATAAAGTATTATTCTTTATGGTTTTTTTGCCCCCTAATTGGCATACTGTTCATCTGGACCATGGCACACCACAGGTCAGTACTTTAAATGCGGTGGATTGAGTTTCTCAGATATTAGACTCCGAACACAAATTTGAAGGCTAATATATTAGCCTGTATTTGTGGGAGGAGTCGCTGTCCAACAGTATATCTTTCCCCCCTCTGGACACTAACTTACCTGCAGTTGTTTTCGTTCCTGCATACCCTCCCTCCCTTCCACTTTTTAATTATTTTTCACCTACAGAGTATGCCCCCTTATTGGTATACTGTCCATCCGGACCATGGCACACCACAGGGCAGTATTTTATATGCGGTGTGTTCAGTTTCTCAGGTATTAGACTCTGAACACAAATATGGATTATACTATCACCGCACAAGACTGTGATCTGGATAATTCTACAACGCACCATAGATTGTTGATCCTGTCAATATCTGATTGCCTTAGAGGATCAGAAGGATATTTTTTCAGCTTGGGCAAACTGGACCAAACTTTTTTTGCCTTCCTCTGGATCACCTGAGGCTTTAGGGTCCTGTATATGCAGGTTTTCAATTTATTTATTTTTATTCATTTTCTATTGGTTGAGCTCAACTGACCTGTGTTTTTTTCCAATTTGAGGGGAATTAATCAAAATTGGAGCAGACAGAATCTGGAGCAGTTGTTCATGGCAACCAATCACCTTCTATCTTTCATTTTTAAAGCTTAACTGAACAAACAGAAGAGGACTGGTGGCTATGGGCTGGAGCAGGCAGATTCTGCCTGCTCCAGTTTTGATAAGTTTCCCCCAGAGTATTTAACTCTAGTCATATAAAAACAGTAACTGCAATGTATATGGTATGAAATTAGACATTTATAAATCAGACAATGGTCACATCTCCATAAAAAAATAACAGAAGTTTGTTTACACTCACCATCACATTTTAACCCTTGCTTCACCAAGCCCCAAAGCAGACTGCCACAGTGATCACAGAAAGTTGGGCTTTTGTAATTGTAAACCTTGAATCGGTGGGGCATGTCAATGTTAAACCGCTCCTTCTGAAACTGTAAAGGAAAAGCACTAGTAAATATCAAACAGTAAATACATAGCAAACACAGTGATCTGTTAAACAACATTAAAGGATCATTTTAAACCAAGAAAAAAGGGGGGTGAACTTAACCATATAATTTTTTTTAAATGATCATATTTTTTTATTTTACAAAAAAGAAAACCCACAAAAACCACACAGATCAATATTCACATATTACAGAGGATTTTATACTGTATACATCCAAATCGAAAATAATTTTTACAACTGTTTTCTTCTCCTCAAATCCCCCCTATATTTTAAGTATTACCTGTCACAACAAGGTACCTTAAAGCAAAAGAGAATGTTTATTAAAAAAATACACACACAAGAAAAAATACGGGGCCATGCATGTGGGGCACCCAACAGTGAGGCAATACTTTGTCCTCCATCGCTTATTTATTACTTAAAGGAGAACTATGAGGTGAGTGACAATCACTCATCCTCATAGTTCGATCCGACGTATGACAATGAAACTGTCACACGTTGCATCAATAGAGATATAAAGTAAGGCTAACTAGGTTGTTCATTCCACTCTTGATTTTGTTATGTGTTCATATATGTCAAACACTGCTGCAAAAAAGAACACAACTCGGGGGCACTCCCACCTTATACTGTATGTATCCTTGTCCCTGAGAACTGTTGACACCTCCAGCAGCTACTTGAGATTTGTGGAAAAAATGTTGCTCAACTTAGTAGGGCAACAATACCACCTAGTTGGAATCCTAAAATTCCTCTCTTGAATTTTACTTGCCACTGAGAGCTTATGCGTTAAGATGTAAGATTTTGTTAGCTCACTGTATGATATTTTACACTTCAACTCTTTCTCTCACTCAGCTACCTAATAAGGCACTCTTGGAGTCATATTTGCCAGCAATAAATAATACAGAACTGAAACTATATGATGGAGTACTTTCTCCTGCAGACACTTTTCCATTGATGTCAACTCCCTGTGTACTTGCCCTCTGCTCCACAAATTATAATAAAAATCTTTGGAAATATCTTAACCACTGCCCCTGTACAGAGATAGAATCTCCGAGAAAGGGGACAGTTTTGTCTTAACCCATATTTATAACCCTTGCACCTAAAGTTCTGACTTAAAATTCTGGGTTACCTATAACAGGTGTCGTAGGTCTATAATATGTAGAGATCTTATAAATCTTAATAAGTGCATCCCACACCTTTAGCATGGGGGGTATGCACATTGAAAGATGTCTACTAGAAGGTCGCAAAACAGGGGCAACCCATGGTAATGATATTGGAGATACTGGAGATAGGAGTACCTCTATTTGAGCCCAAAGCTTATGAGACTTATTAAAGATCGTATCCATTAAGTGGGCAAGAACCGACTTATAGTACAGTTCTACATGAGGCAATCCCAGCCCACTCTCTTGCTTATGCTTTCTTAGTATAGTGTACCTTAACCATGGTGCGATACCTGCCCATATATATCGATAGAGCGAAGAATGCAGCGAGCAGAAAAATGTATTTTGTATCTCTATAGATGCGGTCTGAAAAATATATAATAGATGCAGAAGAATGTCCTTTTTATACGCCACCCTACCGAACCAGATATGCTTAAATTTATCCAATTTCTGATATATATTTGTCAATAACGGTTTATAGTTAAGATCTTATAATAATTCACTACTTGGTGACAAAAATACCATCAAGCATTTTATTACCCTAGATTTCTATACAAATGGGAAAGCCTGTTGGAGCTCTCTAACCTTTGTGTCCAATAATGGCACATTAGGAGCGTCAGATTTATTTATGCTAACTTTAAAATTACTGACCTTTGCAAACTGAGTAAAAGCTGACATCAAAGCTGGGAAAGTAACTTTAGGATCAGTTATTATCATAGCAGATCATTCGCATACAGGCTCAGCTTACCGTAATTTCCCTGTCCCTCAAACAGATTCCCTAATAATGGTGTTACTATAAAGGGCCACTACCAGGTGTTCCATGGCCAAAATATACAGGTGTAGTGACAGTGGACACCCCTGATGCGTACCATTATTAATAATAATGGATTCAGATAAAATAGATCCCATTGATTTTAACTCTAGCAGTTGGGGCTTGCTAAAAAAGCCAACATTTTGGTCAAAAGTGGGGCAGGAATACCTATCTGTTCAGGATTTGCTGCTAAAGAATTCTACCCCAAAAGGTCAAATGCCTTTTCAGCATATACCAAACCATCTACCGCTAGCAAACAAAATGGTAGGCGAGTCTTCTGTGCGGTAATCTATTAATGTAAGGATCTTTCACTGTCTTGTCTCTCGCCTCATGGTGCGGTACAAACCCTACCTGATCCAGATGTATCAACTGAGGGATATATCGTTTAAGCCGCTCGGCTATGATCTTAGCATAGATCTCTACATCTATATTAACTAAAGAAATTGGTCTGTAATTCGCACACAGTGTACTATCTTTATTTTTCTTGTTTCCAGAATAAACCCATTTATCCATTTGGCCCAAGGAAAGAGCACAAATAATTCTAGATATCTTCTCGTCCGAGATTCTTTACAGTCTTAAGGTGCTATCATCCCCATAAATGTTATAACTATCAAGAAGAAACAGGGGGCTTTAAATGTAAGTGCAGATCTACTGCACAAAAATATTTGCATTAAAATTAACAAATTGTATAACAAAATATTAACATTAAAACGTATAAACAATATATGACATTACAGTAGCCAGCATATTAAAATGTATTATTACCTTAGAAGGTTGATGTATTTCATGGATTTCATCTGCTTCTTTAGGACCATTATACAGAACACTTGCTCAAAGCTCATATGGTCTGTATTTTTGTATATGATGCAGTAAGAAAAATACAGTTATGTTGATCCCCCACATGGCATCTTACTGATGTAGCCTCCAGGAGTCCTAGGAATATTTGTCGACTGACTACTTAAAACAGACTTG
>NW_017307634.1:103129-124453 GCF_000935625.1 Nanorana parkeri
CGGCCAAAAATATTGGCACACCTGCATCTCTGTCAGATAATGCCCCACTTTGCGCTGAAAATTGTTGCAGTTACAAATGTTTAGGCATTCTCAGGTTTATTTCTTATGTTTGTATTGGTATGACACATTCCACGCAAAACTCCAAAAATGGACTGGACAAAATTATTGGCACCTTGCAAGAAATAATTGCATTCCAAGTTTTTTGGGAAAAGCATGGACAATCTCAAGGTTACAAGTCCATCTCCAGAGATCTTAGTGTTCTTGTGTCCACTGTGCGCAAAATTCTCAAGAGGTTTATAGCCCATGGCACTGTAGCTAATCTCCCTGGACGTGGACGAAAGAGAACAATTGATTAAAGATTGCAACAAAGGTTTGTTCGAATGGTGGATAAAGACCCTCAATCAACTTCCAGACAAATTCAAGCTGACCTTAAGGGCACAGGGTACAACTGTGTCAGCTCGCACTAAACGTCCCCATCTTAATTAAAAATACAGTCCCTACAGTCAAACAGGCACTGGATGTCTTGACTGTGTGTATGGCATTATGAAATCTGAAGACTACCAAAGAATTCTGGGGTGCAATGTAGAGCCCAGTGTCAGAAAGTTGGGTCTCCGTCAAAGGTCATGGGTCTTACAGCAGGAAAATGACCCAAAGTACATATCAAAAAGCACCCAGAAATGGTTTCAGACAAACCGCTGGAGAGTACTGGACTGGCCAGCAATGAGCCCAGATCTGAATCCCATAGAGCACCTGTGGAGAGATCTCAAAACAGCAGTTGGGAAATGTGAGAGACCTGGAGCAGTTGGTGAAAGAGTGGTCCAAAATTCCTGAAGAGAGGTGTAAGAAATTCATTGATGGTTACGAGAAGTGATTGATTTCAGTAATTTTTTCCAAGGGCTGTGCTACCAAATATTAATTAAGGGCGCCAATAATTTTGTCCAGTCCATTTTGAGTTTTGCGTGGAATGTGTGAAGTTTGGCTTATTTATTTTCAACTTTTTTGTGTCATACCAATACAAACAGAAGAAATAAACATAAGAATGCCTAAACATTTGTAATTGCAACAATTTCCTGTGCGAAGTGGTGCATTATCTGACAGAAATGCAGGGGTGCCAATATTTTTGGCCATGACTATATATATATTAGTAAAAAAACTAAACAAAAAAACAAGAGTATTGCAGTATGCAATGATACCTTTCTTATTGGACTAACAATATTCAAAATCAAGCTTTCAAGAGTTAACCTCTCTTCTTCAGATCAGAAGCAATACTAATCAACATGACAGAGCTTACCACTTAAAGAAAGAGAAAGTTGTTAGAGAAGGGGAGGTGGGGGATCAAATGACAGGTTCTTACATTGGGGAAACTGGCCT
Source organism: Nanorana parkeri (assembly GCF_000935625.1). NCBI lineage: Eukaryota > Metazoa > Chordata > Amphibia > Anura > Dicroglossidae > Nanorana > Nanorana parkeri. Next base: position 104,501 of record NW_017307634.1, read on the forward strand.
TAAGCTGCATCTCAGGATGAACCTACATGGGAGTTCGATTAATAACAAAAATTGCACCCCAGTGGGACATCACTTCTCCTAGAAAGATTACTCCATCCAAAACCTAAAATTAAAGTACTTAAAAGGGAATTTTAAAGACTCTCATGAAAGGAAAACATTTGAGATGAAAATAGTTACATAGTATTCAAGGTTGAATAAAGACACAGTTCAACCTTTGTGTGTCTGTATGCGATTGTGCATGTGTGTGTATACATGAATCCCTGTGTGGAATGATTTTACATTTCAACACCATAAAGGAGGGACTTAATGTGGATTCTGGTTTCCTGACACACTACCAGAACTTTTTGTGAATATACAGTACATCATAATGTCCTATGTATGTCTTATATCCCTGATGTGTTAAGGTAGTGATCTCAAAGTACCAGCCCACGGGCCAATTGCAGCTTGCGAGCCGGTACTACGTGACTCACAGACCGCGTACCAGACTTGCGGGAGCAGCTTCACAGTCTGCATCTCTGTCGGATGCAGACCGCAGAGCTGCTTCTGTGCCGGCACTTGGATTGATTAGTAAGGTCTGCAGCAGAGCTGGGGTAGTATTTTTTATGTGTATTGGGGGGGTATTTCAGGGAGGTTTACAAGTTATCACTTGTAAATGCCAGATTAGTGATTCCTGCTTCAGGAAACCTACAAATATGAATGGGGCCTTATTGTGTGTATTAGCGTCCATAGTACCAAACCGGATATAGTTACATTTTATTTTAAAATATGAGATTTGTCGAGCGGTCCCCGAGTGAATTGAGTTTAAGAACCCTGTGTTAAGGTGTTTATTGCTCATCCTATGTTAATTTGTTCTGGCCTTTGGTTATCAGGATGCATTCTTCACTCCCAGGTCAAGATTACTTTACTACTTCATGGACAACCTCTCTGCTAACCGGAGAGGTTAATGATGCTATAGTCCAACTGTAACATAAGAAGCTAAATTGTTCAATTAGGAAAGAAGTATGCTATCTTCCTGGCTGTTTGGCAGATGTGTCTTAAGGTTAGCTAAACAAAAGTATAAATGCTCTGGCAGGCAAAATAGTAAACATAAATGTATTTCAACTATGCATTTAGCTGTTTGCCTGGAGTTCCCTTTTAGGGCTCATGCACAGCTGTGCAAAGATCCCTAAAGTGGAGCTGCGTAAAAAAAAAGACAAATCTGTATCCATGTTCCTGCATATGGACCTTATTTTATGATGAAATGCATATGCAGTAATGTTTTTCATGCGTCCAGCATACGTGGACCCTACTGGCTGCCACGGCTGCTCAGGGCTGGCATGCAAATATCAACAATGTGTAGATTATACGTTATTCATCTTTTCCTCTTCCCATGAATGATTCAGTCAGGAGACATCGGCAAATGCGCACAATGACTGTAAAATGGTGTGTACTCAGCAGGCGGCGCCTCCTGATTACACACTATTGATGTTTACACCCCTGAATGGGTCATCCTTATGCCAGTGGCGCATACGCAGAATGACTGAAGGCATAGCTTGTAATCAGCAGGCTCTACCCACTAATTCCACATTATTAACATGACAGCCCTGAGCAGCAGCGGCACATATCAGCTTGTATGGAAATAGAAAGATGCAAAATCATACACCAATGTGAGCGAGTCAGAGATATCTGTGACCTTGCTCTGAAAAAAAAAAAAAAAAATCACCTTGTTTGATATATGTCCAAAAGCAATGAACAGAAAGTTTGGATATTTGGGTAAATATAGTCAAATGATTATTAAAGATTATCAAAAGTCAACACCTATGGACATCTAGCACCTATAGAAACACCAGTATCAGTATCATTCATTTTTGAACTTGAATCAACATAAATCAGCAGATTTTTCCCCCCCAAAAAAATAAATACAATAAAAATGTAAATTAACTTCTCCATGATGTCAAAGCATATGACACGAATAAAAATTAACACAAATTAGAAAGTACATGCATTCAATTTCTTCTTTTGTGTTGTTCAGAAAGTAAAAGTAGAAATCCTTAAACACCCTAGGTCACATGAGGTAAAAAACAAAAGGAGATGAGAGCTTACCATGGTGTCCCGGCTGTTGGCTGCTGTGCCTGTACACCTGCCAATGATCTTGTCAATGCACTTTTTATGTATGGCAGCATTGCACTCTGTAAGCAACAGAAATAATTTGTGCCCATATCAAGTGATGACTGGTTACAGACTGCAAGGTATAGGAAAGATTGCAGCTAAGAAAAAGAAAAATTTTACAAAATGGAAAGATAGCAAAGTAAAATGGCAGCACATCACAGTGGCTTAGTGGTTAGCACTTCTGCCTCATAGTGTTGGGGTCCTCGATTAGAATCCAAGTCACTATATCTGCATGGAGTTTGCATGTTCTTCCTGTGCTTTTGAGTGCCTCTCGGTACTCCAGTTTCCTCCCATACTCCAAAGACATTGCATGGTGCAACTATACAAGACTAAAGGAGATATCTGTACAAAAAATGTCTGATGTCCATCATAATAGAAATGATTGCATAATATTGCCTTAAGACAATATAGATACTACATTAGATAATAAATACATTAAGAAAGCAACCAGCTAATAAACAATTGTTTACTCATTCAGCAAGCCCATCCACAAAAGAGAATTGTATAGTGTAATTTCAGCACCTAGCTTAAGCACTCTTCTTTTTTGTTTTGTTTTTTAAATTTAATTCAGAGATTTTATATAAACTTCTAGAGGTAGGGTAAATCTGCTGTGAAAATTACTCAGCCACACTAATTAACAACTGTTGAGATAAGATATCAGCCATAGTGCATAGTACATTGTTTTTAAGGAGTCAGCTGACAGATGCACATGCACTGTAATAATGAAAGAGCTGTAAAAAATAACTACTGTGCAGTACTGCAAACAGGAGCAGAGTCTGCATATGTCATGAGCATGGCCAGCCTTAGGGGTGTGCGAGCTGTGCGGCCGCATGGGGCGAAATGGCAACAAAGGCGCCAGGCGGCCGACACAGCTTGTCCTCCGGGTGGCTTCTCTCCTCGTTACCGCTCTCCTCCTCACCACTCTCCTCCTCACCTACATGACAGCGCTACCTTGACCGCCACGATTGGGAGCGCTGCCTGCTGTCAGGATGGCCGAGCGGTGAGGGGGAGAGAAGCTGCGTCCGCAGCTGTCAGGGTGGCAGAGCGCGGAGGAGATCGGAGCCGCTGTCATCCTGTCAGTTTCAGGATGACATCGGCTCTGTGTGTGGCAGGGCGGGGGATCAGTAAATATCAATGATATTTACCGGTCCTCCGTGTGAGAAGGACAAACACTGGAGCGATCGTCTGATCACTCCAGTGTTTGTAAATAACTGGGGACACATAGTACTATCCGCCACCCGAGGACGCTACCCAGAGCCCGGGTCGCACTGCAACAGGTCACAATGAGGAGGCAGACAGTGACTACACGTGGCGATCCCTCCTCCCTAAACTCTCCACTAAGGCAGACCTGGGCGATATGGCTGCCAAAAACTGAGGCACTGAACCTTTTGGCTGTGCCTGCCTGCCTGCCTGGGACGCGCCTTCTGAAAGGCTCCATTCAGCTCAGGGCCACACCACCTAAGAGGTCGGACGAGGTTAGACCCCCTAAGAAGGGAGCGCAGGGAGGCGATTCGGGACACTGGTCCTCTGTTGCTTTTTCTGTTCTTCCTCTTCACTCATTTGCTACTTGCGCCTGCTACCATGTCTAGGGAGAAGCTGAGTGTGTGCTCCTACTAAAATGGCTTCACAATAATGGTTCTAAGGGGCTTGTGATGCTCCCCCAGAGGTTATATATTGTTAATACTGACACAGCCGGCTAGATTGTAGATTAGTTTTATGTTTCTCTCAAACTACGCACACGCCAGAGGCTGTTAGACATCACAGTTGGAATGTTTTGACTGTTGTTATACGAATGGTCTTTGATCTGTTTGCCACTAACAGTGGAATTTCTCTGTACAATGCCGGACCCCAATGTGTTCACATGTTGTTGTTTGTAACATATGTATCAATGCTCGTTGCTATAACTTTGTACTGTCGGATTTGTCAGTTAATAAACGAATTTAAAAAAAAAAAGGGCATCATTGAGAGTCATATCTCCCAAGGTCCTGACCCTTTTACCAGGCCAGATATAAAAATCAGGGAAATTAAAAAGTGAGCCAAATGTGGGTTCTTCCATATGGCAGTATAAGAGGACCAAAAAGTCTTATCTTGATACATAACCTTACATACAGAAAACCAGGCCATAACCGTAGCCATCATCGACACAGTAAGTCGATAGGGAGCCTTCAGCCCTCTAAAAAGCAGGCCACCAAGAACTTCATAGGAGCCCAGGGAGGCAGCTTCAACCACCTCAGCAGCATCCCCATCATCTCCCGTGAACCACCTATGAATTACCACCATTTGACCCGCCAAATAGTATTTCTTAAAGTCCGGAAGTGCCAACCCTCCCCTATTCCAGGGTTCCTTTCAAAACAGCAACTTTAAGTCTGGGAACCTTTGGGTTCCATAAGAAGGAGCTAATCAATCTGCTAATAGCATGAAAAAATGACTGAGGAACCCAAACAGGAATTTCTAAGAAAATTCAGAAATACTGGCAAAATTTGAATCTTAAGGTTAACTTTACCAATAATGGACAGAGGTAGATGTTTTCACAACTCTAGACGTAGTCTAAGCATAGAAATTAAGGAAAGAAGTTTCAGGGAATAAAAAAACCCCAACCGATTTAATAATCTGGAAACCCAGGGAAGTAATTGTATCCACCCACTGCAAAGTAAGGGAGGAATCAGCAGAAGACTTTGTCTGAGGCTCTAAGAGTAGGATATGGGATTTAGACCAGTTAACCCAGAGCCTGCAAAAAACAGCGAAGGTATCCAAGATTTCCTGAGGTGAAGGACAAGCATCCGCGAAGAAGAGAATGAGATCATCCGCATATAGAGCCAGCCTCCCCTCTATGCCACCTATCCTGAGGCCAACTATCCTCTTCGAAGTCCGCAATGCCGCCACCAAGGGCTCCATCACAAGCGCAAATAAACCAGGTGATAAGGGGCACCCCTGACGAGTGGATCTCTACTGTCGGTGCCTTTTGTGATTGCGAGAGGGAATCTTCAGGACATCTCAAGTAGTATCAAAAAGGAGACTAATCCATCTCTGGAAATGTGGACCAAAGCCCATTTTCCAAAGTATCTCCCACATGTAACCCCAATCAACAAAGGCCTTGGCCACATTCAACGAGACAATGGCCCTAGAGCTCACATTATCGTGATCAAGTTGTAAATTAGTAAACAACCTGCGCAAGTTGGTGTCTGTGGACTAGCCAGGCATAAACCTAGTCTGATCAATATTCACCATGGAACCAGTGACTCTGGAGAGGCGGGTCGGCAGTACCTTAGTCAAACTTTTTAGATCCATATTCAACAGGGCAATGGGTCTATATGAAGAACACAAAAGGGAGTCCTTACCAGGCTTGGAGAGCAAGACAACATGGGCATCCTTAAAGGAATTGGGCAGAACCTGTATCTCTAAACATTGTAAATAGAAGTCCCTGAGTCGGGGGGCAAGAAGATCTGCATGTAGCTTATACCACTCCACATCCGGCCCAGGAGACCTATCCGTAGGAAAGGAGGCAATCGCCGTTTGCAGCTCCTGGATGGAGATAGTCGCATCCAGAAATCCCTGTCAGAACTCTCCAGCACTGGCAAAGAAAGACCCCCTAACAGGTCCCCCAGCGAGTTCAGCTCATATTCAGGGATGCGGCAATAGAGGGACTGATAATAATCCAAAAACTCCCGCAAAATAAGGGAAGGGTCTGTGATTCTAGTGCCACTATCTGTCAGAATGCAGGGGATATTAGTTTGAGACCTTTGTTCCGCTACCTGCATAGCCAGAAGTTTGCCATTTTTGTCACTCAGTTCAAAAATAGCCTCCCCCGTAGCGAGCACTGCGTCAGCACCACATGATGAAGATAAAGGGATCGCCTGGCCCATTTAAGAGCAGCGAGAGTAGTCTCTCCAAGGGAATCCGCAAAGGCTGGAGCACAGGTAGCCTCCACATCCTGCAACTGAGAAAGAGCCGCACCTTCCTCCCCACGAACAGCCTTAATTCCAGAAATGTATTCCCCTCAAGTGCGAGCCTTGAAGGCATCCCAAACCACCGGGGCCGACGCAGAGCCAGCATTAAAATGTCAGTACAGGTCCTTTACTGGAGACACCTTTACTGACACCCTCTCCTCTCTTAGTCATGCAGGAGACAGTCTCCAACACCCCTGCCTTCTCCCTCCTGGCAAAGAAAAAGTTAAGGAAAAGGCGATATGGTCCAAGAGCCCCCAGGTAGGTAGGAAGCACTAGACACAAGTCGTAGCATAGACTGGTTACCAAACGCCATGTCCAATCGAGCTGAGGAGCCATGACTGTGAGACAGATGAGAATACGCCTGAACACCAGGATGTTTCCATCTCCACATTTCCTCAACCAGTGCTGTCTTAGCCCAGGACAATAAATCAGTAACGGGATCTAGCCGGGTTGGAGGAATACAGAGAGTGAAAAAAAATATGATTAAAATCACCCACAATAATGACTGGGAGAGGAAGGTAGGATGCCAGTTTATCTAGAACAGTATACAAAATCTGCACATGGAAAGGTGGCGGTAAATACACATTTACAAGAGCCAACTTAGTAGCTTGAATATCTAATATAACTATAACAAACCTGCCGCCAGGGTCCACTACTGTGTGTAGCACAGAGCAAGGAAGGGACTTGCTAATTAACACCGAGACACCCCGGGAGTAAGCAGAGTAAGTGGCATGAACCGCTCTTTGAATCCGGGGACGTCTCAGTGCCAACACCCTACCTCTCTCCAAGTGAGTCTGCTGTAGCAAAACAATACAAGGTTTGAGTTACTTCAGATAGTTAAACACTAGAGACCTTTTGATTTGTTATTTAACCCCCTGACATTCCATGATACTACAGTAATATTATCCAAACCCATGAGACAGTATACAAGATATAATGGAGAAAGGCATTATAGCTGGCTGAGAACAGTATCGAGAATGACACACAACCCCCCAGGCCCCAGCATTAAAACAACAACCCCACTTCCCAAGGAAACCCAGCAAACAAAACATTATCGTACCACAGGAAGCCCAACCCCAAAACAGTCAGTGACACATCACCAAAGAAGGGGGTGCATAAAAAGAAAAACTACACTCAAGTAAGAAAAAAAAAAAAGGTCCAATAGTCCAAGCAATACTGCAATCGAAAGGATGGGATCTTTCAAGAAGTACATGGTATATCGTATCCAGTCAACATATCAAATGTCCCAAATTAATACACACAGTGTCAGACATATAGTAGGTATCAAAAAACACAGGAAGAAGCGGCAAAAAACAAAAAAATAAAAAGAAAGAAAAAACGATCCGCCGTAGAGTATTCAGGCAAACCTGGTGCAGAACGTAATGCAGAAGACAAAGGAGCTGTTGGACCATCAGCTCATCCCAACAGACAAACCAGACCAAAATGAAGAGCAACAAAATTGGAAATGCTGGGAGCTCACGGCAAAAATCGATGATGAGCAGGGAACATGTGGATGTGCATGCAACATTGATGTCCACTAGAGCACAGAAGCCTCACGGATTAGGGGAGGCACTGAGAGAGCGGGTGGATTCCATGCACAATCTCTAAACCCACAGGAATCGATTGAGGGTCTTCAGGTGTAAAATAGGTCAGACTTCTCCCTTGGCCTTGGGGACGGTGAACAGGTTGAAATAAAATCCCTTGGACTTTTTGACCTCCAGAACAGGGATGATGACCCCTTGAGAGAGGAGCTGACTTAGGGCAGCAAAGAGATATATCCATCTTTGAGATTTGGGTAGTTTTATTGACAGGAAATGGGGAGGAGGCAGGAAGCGAAACTCCAGCTTGTAGCCTTGTAAAACAACACTCTGGACCAAGGATTGGGGAATGTTCCACCTCCAGAGTGCCGAGTAGGCTGAAACAAGTTCCCCCACTGTGAAGAGGGTTTATTTTCTGCATTAGCGAGACTGGGTCAAAGCATTGTGGTGGAATTGTTTACCCTGGTTAGGTTTAGAAACCAGGGTAGACACTTTGAGGAAAGATGATGTTTAGCAACTAAATTCACAGAATGTATCGCCTGCACACGTGCACTCCTTGGGTAGATGCACTGTTGTGAAAATTTCATTATATGGACTTATGTGGACATTTTTATATTAGGGTGTGTGTGTGTGTTCTATAGGTTGTCATTTGTCTCCCTGTGTCGGATCTAACTGAGGGACGCTTTAGGGCTTGTTCACACCAAATGCAGACCAGATCTGCATGAGTTTCTGCACACACAGTGCAGTGGGTTGTGCCGCGTTTTTGATGCGTTCCGGGTTGTTGTTTTTATTTTAAAAAACAAAAAATTTAGTTTAGAATGGGCTTTCAGTGCATTCCAGGGCATTTTTGATGTGTTTGCATGCGTTCCAGGGCAGGTTAAATAGGGCTTGCTGCAGTTTTTTTACATGCTCTGGAAATGAAAGCTGCGGTGTGAACTAGAGCCCAAAATACCATTGGAATACATTGGACGCAGTTTTGATCCGGTCTGTAACTGCTCTGCTCCTGGAACGCGCTTGGTGTGAACAGAGCGTACTTGGGTTGAATCGGGCCCAGCGGTAAAACCGTCAGTATGAAAACCTTATTATGGGCTTGGAGACGTTTGCCGGTTTGTGAGAATTAAGCGCAATGCGCTGGGCTTCTTGCCGGCGAACGTCTACGCGCATTAGCGAAGCGGAGTCCGCATAATGAGGGATACATATTATATTTCTATTGCGGCTGCGCTATCCTTTTTGGATACATATCTGCTTTTATGAGAAGACATTGATTTACGTCTTGCTGGTGTACTGGTACCGTACATTGGCAATAGCATTAACAATGTCTCCGCAGATAGTCTCAAATCTGTAAGAACAAATCTGTAGAATGATCTTAATTAGATACTGGTCATTCTGAGCAGTATTGAATGGGGTCCATGCTGGCTAAGATGGCGGATGCGCATACACGTGGCTGATCAGGGCAATGAACATTACTCAGCACATCATAGGCTAATGGCGCGAATTTCTGCGCGGGTTTCCTTTGTTTAACACAAGGGTGCGCGCATTTGCGTTACCCCTTTGTGCCTTATAAATAAACTGAGCTCCTGTGCTAGTCAGGACTTCCATACAGAGACTCCAACTTGAATCAGCATCTTGCCTGACTCTGCTTGGCACTACTGAAGTACTTAATTTCCTTGTACCAAAGAGCTGAATACAACGTGCTTTTAAGCGCGGCGGAATTGGTTGCACTTTGCGTGCATTGATATCCGCAAGTGTACTTCTTAGCGCAGCTGAGATTTGTGCGCACAGCCCAAGCGAATTTCTATAACAGCACTGACCAGATATGCTTGACCAGTATATAGCCAGCTTTGGGATTCTTCTTCAGGGACAAGAAGGTACTCTTCCACCAACCCATCACATCGACCCCCCCCGGTGACTTACATGAACTGCATATCCAAGAATTCTTCAAAGAGACTTTATCCAGTGGAGGACATGACATGCACTCTAGGTGTTTCTTGCAGGGGAGTTCTGCCCAAGAATCCTGCACATTTTGGCAAATTTGGCAAAGAGAATCCGCCAGGCCATCTTCGCAGTAGTGCACAGCTGCAGAGAACAGCTTCAGCTGTTAAAGAATGTCAGGTTCAGCTAGATGTTAAAATTGCTTTTCTATATGCAGACATTAAGGAAGATCTCTACATGGAGCAACCACCAGGGTTTCACTTGCATGCTAAGGAGTGTTTTGATGGTGGAGTGTTTTACAACACTCCAGCGAATGAATTTCTGGAAGTATCCCTTGGCAACTAATCTGGCCTTGTATTTGTGGATATTTCCTTCTGCATCAAGCTGCACCTTAAAAGTCTGTTTCCTATAGTTCAGCGATCAAGGGTTAGCTCTGTGAGTGTCCAGATTTTATTTTCTTGAAGTGATTTTATTTCTTCTGCTGCCTGTTGTCATTGATTGGCTTCATGTTTTGGTATTTTTTCTATGTCTTCCCATGATGTTGGTTCGAGTATGCTATGTGTCTTAGCAGCATATAACAGCATGCAGGGTGGTATTCTCTTTGCTGCCCGAGTGGATCTTCTAATTTCAGGTTGTTCAGCAGAATTTAACATGGAACTTGACCTATCCATTGTGAGTTCCATCTCTTGTTCGGACTCCTGTGCGGCTTCACTTTGCTCAGCTTCCTTTGCTGGTTAACTGGAAAAATTCACTTCACAACTCTGCGGGATCATTGTTTCTGGTGATGGGATCTCATTGAAAAAAAAGCTGTGGCTTATTCAGTCATTGAGTGGAGGATTCTATACTCCTTACTTTGTTCACTACAGCCCACCAGAATACCTTTTATGGCTGTGTTATCCAACTTGGACCGCTTCTCGTTGGGATATAGGTGTAAGCTTTACATCCAAACACTCTAATGTGCCCTAGGCTAGGCTTCGATCCATGCCACATTTCATATGGGGTGCTTTCAACGGTTTTTGATGGTAGTCTGTTCTGTAGGTATGTTGCTGTCAAGACTGCTTTTGAAAACCTCAAACTGATGCATCTAATTGTCCTTCAATTTAGGGGAAATGTCAGCAGATGGTTCCTCTTTGAATGAGGACTCCTGAGAACTGGAGACAGTTCCTTCCTCCCCCTTCTTCCACATAAAGCGAAAACACAGGTAGAGGAGTGTCAGAGGGGGTCTCTGAGGGAGCAGGAGAGGGAGCGTGCTTGCAGCCCCTGTGGTTGGAAGTATTAAACAGATCAGCCATTTTTCCCATGAAATCCATCATAACAGTGGTAAATTCCTTTCTAGATAGCATATCAGAGAAGGGTGGCCCAGAAGGGGCAGAGAAGGACATCCATAGTAGCTCAGGGCAGTGGTGAATGGTGCCATATGACACTTAATGGCAGCGGAAGGTGACTCAAGAGCAGCGGTATGGCGTATACCTCCCTGTAGACAGAGTGGCAGCAGAGACTGCACAGCATGTGTGCTGGCTGAAGGTGCACACCAGAATGAAGAAAGATGGGGAGTGCATGTACAATATAGTACCTTGGGAGGAGCTGCTGTTTCCTGCCTTTAGGTCCTAAGGAAAGACTATTGGTGTCAAATTCAACTGTCTTAAAGTGTGACACTGAACTTGCCCATGAGCCTCAGAATTAATCCTATAGGGGCCTGAGTCTACAACCTGGGCAACTGGGGGAGCAATGCTGCAACTTACTGAGAGGCTTTAGGTCCTTACCAGAATGTGCAGCAGTCAGCAGGGACATGAGATCCCAACTTTAACCTTGGATAGACATACCCCCTGGGGGGGAGGGGGGGGGGGTCTTTAGGGTCAGTGCTTCATAAAAGCAAGGAGGGTAATCAACACAGAATCCAGTGTGTTATATCAATGTATAGAGGGGAGTCAATATCACAAGATATTTTATAACTTCACTGAACAGTAGAACAAGTGGAGACAGATGGCCACCATAAGAATTTGAATAGACAGCTTGGGCCTGGAGATGGAAGGAAGGATCTCATTTGACTGCAACCAGAAGCCATTTTCCTGCGAACACGTGATTGCCAAGAAGTCCTGTTCTTTATGGAATATGCAACTGGAAGATGAGCACCTTTAGTGTATCCTCTTATACAAACCATTCCATGTAGTAGAACGGATAGATAAGAAGGTGCATGTGTATGTTTGTTTGCAGGCAGCCTTATGTTTGTTTCGTACTGCTTTTCCTGTAACTAAGTTTATGCATTCAGCATTTTTGCATAGTAAAAGTACCTTAAATGCTACTGGTTCAGTTTCCTTGAGCTTTACTGCAAGAATCAGACAACAAATATCTGTAAAAGTTTTGCCAAGAATTACAGTTCAGCAAGCTAACTTTGAGTGAGTCACCCTCCAGTGGCACGCAGTGGCATTACATGAGTTTCACAGGAGCATTTTATCAGCCCAAAGTAAGCGCTCTTCTCCCTCCTCCTCCGCCAAACCAGGACCCCGATCCAGTTAGCGAGTCGCTGTGGGCTTGCAGTCCATGACACAGTGTAAAGCACATTACAGGCCTGCTCTGCATCTTTCTTCCAGCAGGGTCTGTGTACAGCCGCCAAGGCTCTGCCGAGGAGGAAACTGATCTAGAAAGCTGCTGGAGGCACCACAGTGTCTTTGAGCAGAATTAGGGTAACTTCCTTGAAGAATCTTGCAAAAAAAAAAAAAAATCAGTAAAAATAATGAAAAAGAGAGAACTCTCAGAGTTGAGACAGACTGTCACCTAAGGGCAATAGCAAAACACTGAGACCGGTTGGGAGTGCGAGGGGTTATGCAGGGCTGTCTTGGAATTGTTATTGATTTTCCAGTGTTCAATCACTCAAAGGTAGTTCCATAACTCAGTGGTGTAAGAATTAGCTCCCTGTGTTCTGTGATGTACGATCAAGGAAAGCTATTTCTTGCTATAGGAAATGCTGGAGCATGCCCTTAAAGGATGGGGGAGAGTTACAGGCATCTTAGAGAGTCTGAGTGTCTCAGAAGTAAAGATGGGCAGAGGTTCACCAATCTGTGAAAAGCTGTGTCTAAAAATTGGCAAACAATTTCATAAAAATGTTCAACGTAAAATTGCAAAGACTTTAAATATATCATCATCTACTGTACATAATATCATCAAAAGAGTCTAAGAATCTGGAGAAGTCGCTGTGCACAAGGGACAAAGTGGAAAAACAATATTGGATGCCTGTGATCTTCGGGCCCTCAGATGGCACTGCATTAAAAAGAGGCATGATTCTGTGATGGACATCACTGCACTGGCTCAGGAACAGTTCCAAAACTCAATGTCTGTGAACACAGTTTGCCATGCCACCCAAAATTAAAAAGTTAAACTTCTATCATGCAAAGAAGAAGCCATATCTGAACATGATCCAGAAACACTGCCGTCTTCTCTGGGCCAAAGCTCAGAAAATGGTCTGCTGCAAAGTGGAAAACTGTTCTGTGCTCAGATGAATAAAAAATTTTACATTCTTTTTGGCAACCATGGGCCTCCTCTGGACTAAGAAGGAGAGGGACCTCCCGGCTTGTTATCAGTGCTCAGTTCAAAAACCTGCATCTCTGATGGTATGGGGTTGCATTAGTGTATATGGAATGGGCAGCTTGCACATCTGGAAAGGCACTATCAATGCTGAAAAAAATATACAGGTTTTAGGGCAGCATATGCTCCCATCCAGACAACATCTTTTTCAAGGAAGGCCTTGCATATTTCAGCAGGACGATGCTAAACCGCATACTGCATCTATGACAACAGGATGGCTTCATAGTAAAAGAGGCGGGTGCCTGCAGTCCAGACCTTTTACCAATTTAAAATATATGGCGCATCTTGAAACAAAAAATACAATGAAGACCCAGGACTGTTGAGCAGTTAGAATCCTATATCAGGCAAGAATGGGACAACATTCCTCTTCTAAAACTTCAGCAACTGCTCTCCTCAGTTTCCAGATGTTTACAGAGTGCTGTTAAAAGATGAGGGGATGCTACACCGTGGTAAACATAGCCCTGTCCCAACTTCTTTGAGACGTTTTGCTGCCATTCACTTCAAAATTATCTTTTTTTTTTCTTAAAATTGTAAACACAGCAGCCAATGACCAAAAGCACAACCTTGGGCTTAAGACAGGAGCAGTTAACAACAGATTAAGATTTATTTACTTGCCGACACCTATTTACTTCCCTCTAGGGGAACAGGTAATGAAACTACTGAGAAAGCCCTAAGAAGACAACCAGAATGTTTAAGCAAAGATAATTTTGACACTGGGCTCAAATCCCTAAAAAACAAAAAAACTTGCCTTGAATCACAGAAGGAAATCATAAATGTCTATTTTGCTAGTCAGTAGTAAACCATAAATTAAAGTCTATAAATAATAAAAGATGGGATTGAATTCTGTTGGAAATGAATTATTCCTGAAAGGAAACTGGTGAAGATGGCACAAGAGAAATCTGCTATAAACTGTAAAATCAATTCCTGAATTCCAAATTCAAGAAGACAGAAAGCTTCAGTTATGAGATATACCTCGTATAAGTATTAAACTTACGTCTGCATTTGTATCCTTGTTTGTTCAAGCCCCTGTAAAATAAAACACAGTGAGTAGTCAGTGGTACTCTCCATGCAGAATAATCGCCTTTCCTGACAAAGGGACCATAATGTAATTAGAATACTATGGAAAAAAAGTAGGAAAAAAGAAAATAGCACTGAGCTTCAAACTCAAAAAATATTCCTAAAATGTGAGAAAAATAGTATGAAATGTGAAATTGTCACAAAGTGAGAAACAATTTTGTGTCATACACAACACTTGTCACTGATATATGCTGTCAGGAATCACATGGGTTAAGTCCTCCTTACCACACAAATTCTTTACACACAGAGCAAAATGTTGGCTGACCAAAAAATGTGGCAATGAATTCATGGTTCTTAATGTAGTGTATTTTAGCCTGCTTGATGGCACCTCTCCTCCTGTTTATAGTCACCAGGCCCTCATCTTCTCGTACGGACTGTTTGCAATCTGTTAGAAAAGAACATGAGATGAAGTGAGAGAAGAACATGAGATGTAGTGAGAGAAAGTGCTACAGATGCAGAGTAATGGCAGAAAGCGCAGACTCCTCGGGTCTCATGGTCAGGGCAGCCTTCAGAAATTTTGTGGCCCCTTACACAGCTTTAGGTCTGGGCCCCCCTCCGCACCGCCGCCCCCCACCGCACTCACACTGAGCCAGTCACATCAGTCTCTGTACAGAGGAGCTGACACTCTAATGTCCCCTCCCCCACAGTCACATCAGTCTCTGTACAGAGGAGCTTACACTCTAATGCCCCCCCACAGTCACATACTATTATTATACATTTATATAGCTCTCGGACTCTCGGATTAGTGACGTGCTGGACTCCAGTATACACCAAGGTATACACCAAGATGGCAGTGCACACATGTTCAGGTTCCGCCATCTTGGTGTATACCAAGATATACTCCAAAATGGCGGCATGGCGCTCGATCTGCAATTTCTTTGTGCGGTTTCGGATTCGGAGACTCATTGCCTCTGAATCCAAAACAACATTAAAATTTGTTTCCTTTGACGAAACAAATACAAATGTTTCTCATTTTCATTTGTTTCATCTGAACCAAATTTGCACGTAGGCGCATACAACATGTGTTTGCGTTGTATGTGCGTGGACGTAGGGGACGGGAGACCTTAACTGCTTGCCGTCCGCCCGTTGTGAAAAAATTGAGGGAAGGCAAATTCACATAGGCGGGTTGCCGTAATTAGATGGCATTTTTTCCTGCTCGCACACGCCCCCTAGCGCGTGCACGGGCCGAAAAAGCCTGTTTTTTCTGAGGAGCCGTTACCGGCTGTTTGACATACAACCGATCGGCGGCTCTATAGCCGCCAATTGCTTGTATGTTGTGGCTGCGTGCCCCCCTCCTAGAGTGTCGCCACCCCCCTCCTGCACCCTCCCCTTCAATCCTGGGATCCGCTACCCCATCTGCGGCCCGGGACCGGCTCGGGAGGGTGTCAGGAGGAAGATGGGAGGGTGTTCAGCATCTTCCTCATTGCTGATCTCCCTCAGTACTGTGAATGCGGAAGTGATGTTTAATACATCATTTTCCGCATTCACCTGTCAGTCATCTGGCTGCTATAGCCAGAGAGAAGAAGCTGGGGGAGCAGATCTCTGCGCCTATACTTGTATTTAAACACCAATTGTCTACTGTTTAAGGGCCTGTTCACACCACTTGCAGTGCGTTCTGGCCCGATTCCGGCCGGAACGCACTGCATCGCCCTGCGGCCGGCTCCATTTGTTCCAGGGCAGGAGGGAGCGTGGCGGGCAATTGTAGTGATTGGCACCGTAGCCACACCCTTCGGCCGCAATGCGATCGCCCGCACACTATGCCTGCGGTCTGGTGCGGTTAAAATAGTGCTTGCAGATCCTGTGCGGGCGATCACATTGCGGCCGGAGGGCGTGGCTACAGCGCCAGTCACTTCAATGGTCTGCCACGCCCCCTCCTGCTCGGAACGCACTGCAAGTGGTGGGAACAGGCCCTAAAACGGTACCAAGAACTGCAGGAGCAGCCATGCTCTTGGTCCTTCCAGCGGAGGACGTACAATTACGTGAACCCGCGGGCAGTAGTTAAAAAAAAAGCACACACGTAATGAAACACACACATCACACACTTATTAAAAAACACACACATCGCTTCATTAAAAAATAAATAAATCACACACACTTATTAAAAAACACACAATAACACAACTGTCACAACTAATAATAGTACATTAAAAAATGTCCCCCTCTCCTGCTTACCTGTTTTGCAGGAAGGGGGGCTTCATCCCTGGGCTCCAGGATCAGTGCGATCTGCACTCTGGCTGATGCAGATCATACTAATTGCTCCCTGCCAGTCAGTGGCGGAACCAGAGGGAGTGATCAGCATGATCTGCATCAGCAAGAGGTGCAAATCATACTGGTTCATTCCCCACTGGACCACCAGGGAATGATTTTCATTTAATATATTGCCGTTTCGGCAATATATTAAATGGGAGGTGGGCAATTGCCTAATGTGCACAGGGCGGACACCGGAGGCCCGCACAGATCACCCGAGGTGAGGATGTGGAGAGTGCAGGCCCCGGCTTCCTCCGGTGCTGCGGGGGCCCGGCCGCCTCCAGTCACTTGTACGGCCGATACCCAGGTAAGGTTCCCGGGCCCCTCAGGCTGCCCGAGCCCCTTACTTGAGTATCGGCCGTTCCCCCCTGACGGCGGCCCTGCTCATGATGTCTGTCTGACGTGCACGGTCACAGCTGCGTGCATTCACATCCACTGTGTCTCTCCTCTTCTCCCTACCGAAGATCTCTACTGTGCTTGCGCCCACCCCATCATCCTGCACGGCCGCTTGAGAAGCTTCAGATCTTCAGGCCGGAGTAAGCGGCGGAGACCCAGGTAAGTATTTTTATTTTTTTTATGTTTTGCATATATCTACTGCTTGCCAGCAGTAGATATATGTAAAAAAAGTGATTTTAATACTACTTTAAGTGCTGAGATAATTAAGAAAGAACAAAAGGTATTGTAGCCATCAGTATATTAACAAAACAAAAAAATACATGTAAAAAAACTATAGCTGTTAAATAAAATGCAAAAAAATATGTGCAAGACTATATAACCTAATCCATTGGTCCAGCCTCCTGCGTTGTGCCTCTTCAGCAAACAGCACAGAACCATGAAGAAGCAGGGCAAATTGCTATTGTCTTTGAACTTTGCTGCAGAAAGACTTGGTCAGCAAAAGGTTATGAATTAAGATATTACCAAAATGTTGCATGCAACAGTTAGTCTTCTCTTCAGCCTGCATTCACATCTGCGAGTGCCATGTAAAATGCGCTATCCATTTGCGATGCCATTTCTAGTGAAACCCTAAATGGGGTCAGGAAGAAACACGTTTTTGCACGCCTGAAAACACGCACAAACCTGGCAGCAAAAAATGCAGAATGCATGCAGCAAAATCTGCTACATGAGCTTTATTGCCACGTCTGTCACATGTGCAGGCCCCAATGAACTCAATGGGGACACGCAGTAAAGAAACGAGCACAAACGTACATGAGCGTGCGAACGCCTGTGTGCACAGGTGTGAATGCGGGGGTCACAGATCAAACATATATATAAAACAATGCATTTATCCATACGCTGTACACAGACAACAGACCAGACAGATACATCGAAACAGCCTGCAGGACCTTATTGTGAAACACACAGTTTCTCCACAGCAAAGACATTCAGGTAGGCAGTGCACTGACCCTTTCGGTGAACAGACACAGCACCTTGCATGGTAAAAGCTATAGCTTCTACACAGCTATCCTGGGACTGTACTCCGCATATACACAACAGTGACTGATGACCTGCTCTGTTCTTTAATAGTAATGGCATGGAGTAGCTTATAAATTCAACAGTTTGTAAACTTTATTTATTATACATTAGACCAGGGGATGCACTACCTGCCATTCCAGAAATTAAATGGTTAAGTCATTATACATGTCATGTCCTTTAATAACTTCACACCTTTGTAAAGTGTGAGATTCTCTGCTGAGAGAACACTGTATATCAGAGGATAAATAATTTAGAGCACAGTACCATACACCAAGTGGATAGAGAACATCAACATAACACCACAATGTATAACTGCAATTTACTTTATACTCAGGTCTTTAGCATAACTTACCTGTGTCCTCCAGAAAGTACTGCACTGACATTAGAACTTTTGCTTGAGGCTGCAGATCCAGCTGTGGAGGATATGAAAATTTAGAAGCTACACAAACATGAAGAATATTACATTTATTGTTCATACTTCATGCTCACCCAAAACTCAGATTTCCCATTTCCCTTTTTGCACCGTTCAGCAAGCACAGACACCCCAACTGTGGCTTCGGAGAGTGGGTCTTCAGCCGCCTTCATCAGCACTATCTGGATAACACGGCCCTCATAGATATGAGCATCAAATGTGGACTTCCAGTCTGGGTACATTGTGGGCTTCTTCTGTACCAAGGTCTTTCCTCTCTCTGTAACAAATACAAACTGAGATGATTATTTGTTGTGACACAGAAATCAATGACTGCCAGCGTCTAAACGACATTTATGTACACCACATAACATTACATATAATACTGGTGTGGCAACAGGGGTCACATGAGTTGCAACAATGACTGTGCCTCCTTATAAAGGGGACCCCCCCCCCCCCCACACTATTGATGCATCTACACTTACTTGTAATGTAATGTAGAGGGAACTGAGATGAGCTGTGTCAGTCACATAACCTGGAGTTGTGTAAGTACAAACATTTTTGGCAGGCTGATAGTGCAGTAACCCTATCCTATGACTCCTGTATATATGAGAGTCTGAGAAGTCATATGATTAAACACGAGAAAGCATCACTGAAGCTAGCCCAGCGTTGTTTTCCTGTACCACACTATTTTAAATAATAAAACTGTCACTAATCCACAATAAAAGTACAGAATTAAAAGTCAGCAAATGTTGGGAGGAGAGAGAAGTGGGCTGCCTGGTCTCATAAATTGCACCAGAACTTGGGGGGCTTTACTACTATGATATAGAGAATATACAGTACATGCACATAGAGGATATGTAATTGAATCGAACTAGGGCTGCAGCTAACGATTATTTTCATAATCGATTAGTTAGCCGATTATTAACTTCGATTAATCGGATAAAATAAAAACTTAGAGGGGCGCATGCGCGCGGCTGACCAAGATGGACGCTCACTGATCAGCTCCGCGCCAGAAAGGGAGAAACAGAGACCTATTTAGACTATCACTGCCCTCCAAATTAACAGCAACGAGTCTCCTCGGGTTCGGGATCCCCCCGCCGACAAATACCATCAGATACCGTCATGTCGTGCACCAGGAGTCGGGGTGGTAAGCTGAATCAGACTGCGCTACACGAGGCTTTAGGCCGCGTGGCTAACAAGATGGGGCTGGCACCATTAGAGGGGGACGACGATTCCCGCTCCTCGGCCGATCACTCGGACCCCCCTGAGGATAACTCGCAAGCCAGCCAAGCTGACCCTGAAGTTACCCGCTCCTTGCTTTTTTCCATTCAATTTTTTTTATTGTTTTGTAATAGAAATTAACATAATACAAAAATACAGAGAGAGAAAGAAATGCCCCCAACATGGGGTACATTCCGCCAGGCTTGGTTGAATCACATAGATTCCATAGTACAAAGCATCACATGACCGAAAATATCCGTTATCGTACAGAGGTTATACATCAATCTGCGGACCCCCTCTCGTGGCGTCCCGTCACGCACAGAGACGGGACACATAGGAGAGGACCTATATTCAGAGGAGTATAGGTCCTCTCCTA
>NW_017307634.1:124886-138073 GCF_000935625.1 Nanorana parkeri
TGTGTCCCGTCTCTGTGCGTGTACCAGGACCTCTCGTATCTTAGCCACCTTTTCTACTCATCAGTCTTGGCAGCCTATTGCTCAGATTTTGGATAAACCACTTTGGGGTTCCTCTCGTCTCTCGCGGGCAGTTCCGCTTCTATATGTTGAGTTTGTGTTATTCTAGTCCGGGGTTTAGGTGGCCCCATGATGTAACCCCTGCCAATCCCCTACCGGAGACAGCAGAGGACTGGAAGAGAGACACAAGAGAAAAGAAAAGAGAGAAACGAAGAAAATAGAAACAAGTTACAAGAGAGAAAGCTCCACTTCGCTTCCCCACTGGGGGCCCCACCTCCATGCATGAGTTGGTCCCAGTGTCTCTCAGACCACCCATTGGCCTATATCTAGGGGGTGCCCTTTCCTACTCAGTCGCCCTTCCACCACTCCAAAGTTGTGGAACTACAGCAAAACACCGTCCAGGGTGATCCTGTTTGATCGCTAGGAGCTCCTCCATCTCACAGATGTGCCCCACCTGTTGGATCCACTCCCTCACCGTGGGGGCTCTAGTCTCCTTCCATAGTCTAGGTATAAGCGACCTAGCAGCATTGATCATATGCTTCTTCAGGGATTTAACTGTGTTCCCCCTGCCCTGTTCTGGAAGGTGCAGCAATAGAACCTCTCTACTCAAGATCTTACCCATCAGTTCATGTATCCCCCTCCAAAATGGTTGGAGAGCGGCACATGACGAAAAGATATGTATCGGAGATCCCTTTTCAGTTTTGCAACGCCAGCATTCTGCTGGAATTGTGGAATCCATCTTATGCAGAATCTCAGGCGTTCTATACCAACGAGTAAGTATTTTGAAATTGGTCTCCTGTGCTTTACTACTCACTGAGCATTTATGTATCCCCTAACAAACCTTTTCCCAAGTCTCTTCTGAAATCTGCTGTGCTAAGTCAACCTCCCATCGCTGTCTCAGAGTCCGTGTCCTAAGGGGTGTAGAGTCTGTTAGTAATGCATAGAGCCAGGATATCAGATGCCTGGAAGGTCCCCGACCAGTGCAGGCCTGTTCAAAGGGTGTCATAGCTCTGGCAAAGTCTCCCCTCCCGGCAGTCAGGTAATGACGCACCTGCAGATATAACCACCAGGGAACCTGCCCACCGCGGGCCATCTCCAGTAGGTCTGCTCTGTCTAGGAACTTCTGGTTCCTGAAAAATGTATGTGCTGTTAGTAAACCCCTGGCGCCGCCATTGGCGTACAAACTCCGCTGTAGAGTCTGCTGGGAATGCCCTATTATCTGTCAATGGAGTGAGAGGGCCCTCAGGGGTGGTCAGTTGCCTCTTGCATATGAGACAGGACATTGCATGCACGGATGCTTCAATAAGAGGGTACAGCCGCAGTTCCGGGTGCCTATATTTATCCCCTAACCACGTGGCCGAGGTCAGGGGCTGTGGGGTCCACTTCACTTCCATAATCACCCATAGTTTAGTGCTGCCATTCACATGCCAATCCACTATCCTGTTCAGGTGGCACGCCCTATAGTACCCGCCTATGTCCGGCACCCCCATTCCCCCCTTTGACTTGGGGGCTTTCAGCAGGGCCCACGACACTCTCGGGTAGGGCAGTAGCTACCATGGGGCAAGTGAGGCACTCGCCTCAGGCACAGCTGAGAGGGGGCGCAAGGAAAAAAATGTATGCCATTTTGGATTTGGCCACCAGCGCATTCTGAAGGCCAGGGGTATGACGTCACATACCGCACACGTCTGTTGGGGGGCACAATTTTCTGTTCTTGCCTCGGGCGCAAAAGGAGCTAGCTACGGCTCTGCTCTCGGGTGTCTATCTTGCCAGACAAAACGTCTGAATTCCGTGTCTATGTGCTTAAGGAACGGTCCGGACAATCGGATCGGTATGGTCTGGAACAAATATAGTAGTTTTGGCAGTACAATCATTTTGACCAGTGCTGCTCTACCAAACCACGATACAGATAGAGACCTCCATTGCTGAAGGTCCCTCTTGACTGCGGCCAAGAGCGGCTGGAAACTCAGTCTGTAAAGATCTACTGTGGAGGAAGTAAGATAAATTCCCAAGTATTTTATGGCCTGCTGTTCCCAGCGTTCCCGGAATGAGCTCTGAAGATCTGCAATGCATTCGTCCCCACCCTTTAGGACGAGAGCTTCTGATTTCGTGTAGTTGATAGAAAGATTAGATAAATCTCCTTACTCCTTAAACAGTTGAAAAAGCTTTCCCATGGATGACCTGGGGTTCGTCAGAAAAAACAACACATCGTCTGCATAAGCTGCCACCTTATGCTCTACCCCCTGATGGAAGACCCCCTGTACCTCGGTTCGGCCTGCCCCATACGGAGAAATGGTTCTAATATCAGTATGAAGATAATGGGGGATAGGGGACATCCCTGCCTTGTACTGTTTGAGATCTCAATTGGTGCGGACATGGAGCCCGTGGTAAGGACCCTTGCCCATGGTTCCAAGTATATCGACCCTATCCATCCCTTAATTTGCCGGCCGAGACCAATATGCTTAAGGACCTCCAGCATGAAATCGCATGCGACCCTGTCGAACGCCTTCTATATCCGTGGAAAGTACAATCGCCTGCGTTGGCCCTGCCTCCAACAGGTGGATCAGGTTAATTGCCTGTGTCGTATTGTCCCTGGCCTCCCGGCTCGGGACAAAACCCACCTGCTGTTGTCCTACCAACTGGGGTATGTGCGGCAGAAGGCGGTTCGACAGATCTTGGTGAACAGCTTCAGGTCCCCATTCAGCAAGGATATGGGTCTGTAGCTCGAGCATATCTGGGGGTCCTTGCTGTCTTTGGGGATAACTGTTACATAACCGTGCCTCCAATGACTGGCGAGGGAGTATGGATCCCCACCGGATGCCATTGAAAGCAGCGAGGAAGTGTGGTCCTAGTATGTCCTTGAATGTTTTGTAATATTGGGACGGTAGGCCTGGGCTCTTCCCCGGTTCGTTTGGGAAAGCGCTACCGTCCATTTGGTTTCTGTAATAGGGGAGGCCAGGGCCGCGGATACCTGAGATTCCAATTTGGGCATCTGGGAGTTTTGTATGTAGGTGCGAATGTCCCGAAGTCTAGTGGCCTGCTGGGTCGTGTCTCGTGACGACGGGGGGTGTAAATTATAGAGATCACTAATATTCCCTGAAGCATTCTACAATTTTGGGGGGCGACGAAGTCAGGGAGTTCGATTTGTTCTTCATGAACCTGATATGGGAGCGGTACAATCTTGACTTCACCGATTGTGCCAGAAGTTTACCAGATTTGTTACCGCCCTCATAATAAATCCCGCTGCGAAGGGTGAATGCCCTCCGTATACCACTATCCACCGCTATTTTGAGCTCCTTCCTGGCCTCTACCAGTTTCTGCAGTGTCTTAGTTGCCAAGGATTCTTTGTGGAGGGCCTCTAGCTTGGAAACTCTGTCATATAGAGTTCGCACCCTTGCCTCCCTCTCTTTTTTCTTCTGAGCTGCCAGCGCAATGCAGCGGCCCCTCAGAAAGCATTTATGCGCCTCCCACACGGTCATCTGTGAAGACACACTTCCTACGTTAATTGCAAAGTATGTCTTTAGGTAATTTGCTATCGAGTCCACCACTCCACTATCTGCTAAAAGTGAGGTGTTCATTCTCCATGTCGATGTCTTAGGCATGGGGGTTTGCAGCGAGAGGGGTGTCACTGTCGGGGCGTGGTCAGAGGTAGTAATGTGTAATATGGACGCCGAGGTAAGTCTAGGGAGGTCCCTTTGGGTGACAAAGATATAGTCGATTCGGGAATATTTGTTGTGTAGAGTCGAAATATTCGTATAGTCTCTACTCTCTGGATGTAAAGTACGCCAGGTGTCACATAACCTGAGATCATTAAGTTTGGACTTCAGAAACTTAAGGGTTCTATATGGCAAGGAGGATTTCCTGTTCGAGGTATCTACCAGGGGGTTAAGGCCACATTAAAGTCCCCTCCCAAAATTATCATCCCCTTAGCCAGCGTGGACAGTTTGGATATTAAGCCACTTAAAAAGCGTGCGTGATTTTTGTTGGGAAAGTACGCATTTGCGATCGTGTCGGGTGGTCATCTATTTTCCCTTGCAGAATTAGAAATCTACCTTCCGGGTCGGCACACTCCTCCTCCACATCCAAAGAAACCGAGCAGTGTATCAAAATTGACACCCCACTCGATTTATTGGACGCAGTCGTCGAGTGGTACGCCCCCGGGTACAGGTGCGCTCCAAACTTCGATACTTTCCCATGTTTAAAATGCGTTTCCTGTAATAACGCAATGGAGACCCTGGCTGCCTTTAGATCCCCTAGGACTCTGGCCCTCTTCTCCGGGGAGTTTAGACCCTTCACATTGAAGGAGAGAATTATCAAATCGGTCTGTTGAGCCATGGCACCTGGATCAACCGTACTATATAATCGTAAGTCCTACGCGGTGTTTAGTATCCCCAGCGGGCGAAGCAGCAAAATCAGTAGAAGAGAAGGTGCAGGAATAGTGAGAAAGAGAGTACAGAAATACAGAAAAAAGGCTCCCAGCTTCACTCATAGATGGGTCTGGGTCAGTATGAGAGACAGAAGAGTAAAACAAACAATGTCTATATAGGTACCCCTATCCAGGGCTAAATGGCAGCTGGAGAAGACGAATCGTCGATCCCAGGGCCTTGCCCGGTTACAGTTTGCAGGGAACAATAGGGGGCGAAGCCTTGCCTACGGACACACAGCCATTAGCAAGTTACCCCTCTTTGTGTTACGTGGTCAACAGTCACAGAAAAACAATTAACGTGAACCAGAGGTCCGGCCCCTTGAAGGGGGGATCCATCATTAATAATAAAACATTTGAACCAACCATCATGAAAAGCAGGCACCAAGCGTGTAGTATAGTATGTAGTATAGTAAGGCCTGTTTAACCCTTGGATTCAGGGTTCTACCCATTATCCACCCCCCCACCTACTAGCTGATCCCATCTCTGGACACAAAAGGGGAGCCCCTCAATCCTACTTGAATCCCTTCTTTTTTTTTGGGGGGGGGGCATTGCAACAGTGTAGCTCCCTTAGTACCCTGCCCCTCTATAGACTATGTGTGACCTACGTGCCAGCTCGGGTTGAAACGACCCGTCCTGCAGAGACCCGTTGGACTTACGCAATAAACCTAGTGAGGGCATTTGGAAAAACAGCCTAGGACCGTGCCTTTAGGGTCAGATAATACCCGTTTGGTGGCAACAGAGGCGGGGTGGAGACGACCCGCGCCGTAGAACAATCCCCAATGGGATTGCAGCAGCAAAAGAATATCCATATGGGTGCTGTCTCTGGGGCCCACCACCCCAGCAGTGGCCCGCTAGCCGGAGCCCACCTTGCCGTCCCCTCCAATACACACCCTGCATCAGGCCCGGGGAGCACTCGGGTGCCATCTCAAGGGCATTTAGGCTGGCCTCTTCTCCCTCCCCTTCCACCCAACATACCGCCTCATACCATAGATCATTACAGTTCGCTCAGTGTCTTCATTTGGGCGCCAAGAAGGGGAGAGAGCAGCCCATGACTGCGACCCTGCTCCCGGAGTTGGCTAGACTGTAGGCCCCTGTCCAGCAAATCTCAATGCATGTCAGCTTAGCTATAATCCGTTCCCGCCAGTCGTCGGTCCATGACTTGGGTCTCCGAAGTCTTGGAGGGCGTCCCAGCCCGAAGACCACAACGATGATGTCTCTGGAGACTAAACTAGGGATTCCAAGTGCAGCCACAAAACTAGCCACTTTCCAAAACAAACTCCAACAGTGTAAAGCAAAGGCAAACTGTGCGTTCACATTACCGACCAACGGGCCGGAGTCCACTGCGCGATTCTCTAGGGTGAGCGGGGGGCAATGCTGTTGGCGTCTTCTCGTAGGCGAGGGAGAGATTCTTCCCCTACCTCCTCCTGCTGCCTCCGGGGACGCGATCTAGATGGTCTGGGGGATCCCGGTCGTGGGCGGGGTGGTGTTGCCCAGTCTCTCGGCTCATCCCCCTCTGGGGATCCCTGTGCCCCCCCGTAGATCCACATACCAATTGGGGATCAGCACCTCCGGAATATCCAAGCGGCTGCAGAATTCCGGCACGTCCTCAGGTAGGCGATTCGTGGCCGTCTGTCCTCTGTGGGTCGCCGTCAGGCAGAATGGGAACTGCCAGCGGTAAACGATGCCTCTGTCACGTAAGCAAGCCAGGAGAGGGCGCAGAGCCCTGTGCTGCTGTAAAGTGATCACCGATAGATCCTGGAATAGCTTTCCAGTCAATCTTCCAGTCAATTTCCTCAATCTCCAGTGCTTCTCTGGTCCTGGCCTTCTGGAGAATCTCCTCCTTCAAAAGGGAAGCTATGTAAGCAGCAGATGATATCTCTGGGCACGTCGTCGGCTGCAGCCCTCAGCTTCAGGGCCCTGTGTGCTCTGAAGAGCTCAATGGGCGATTCCGCTGGGCGCTCCAGCAAGTCATTGAAAATGTCTCAGCGTGTCGGGTATAGCATTTGATAGGACCGTCTCAGGGATCCCCCTAAGTCTGATGTTGGCTCTACGGCCCCTGTTATCCAAGTCCTCTAGATGCCTCCGCATCTCAATCAGGTTACGGGCTGTGGCATCATTCTGCCCCTGGAGACGAGTAATCGCCTTGTCTCTGTTACGGCCCGCCTGTTCCACTGTCGCCAGGCGGTTTCCGACATCTTGGATGTCCCGTCTTAGCTCCGAAACTGCATCACAAAGGGCCGCTTTGATATCGGAGGCTACTGAGGAGAGCTCCGATTTGGTCGGTAGGTTATGCAGGCAAGAGGGCATCTGGAGCTCGGGCGTGTCACCCTCGGCGTGTTGCGGGGCCTTTACCTTGTCTGGCCTATTCTGGGTAGACGCCATATTGGGCGAGGCCGAGTCCCCTGTGTCCGACTTCTCGGATCTGAAAATGTCCGGGACTTGCTTGCCTGGTCTTGTCTTTGAGGGTGTCTGGACCCTGGTAGTCCTGCTTCCCAATCTTCATGGTGATCAAAAAGAGCAAAAGTAGCTTCGTATGGGTCCCGTGTGGCCGGAGCTCTCAACTCAAGCTGCCATCAGTCTCACGGTGCAGACCACGCGCCACCCCGCTCCTTGCTTGTGCAATTTGAGGCTACTCTCCATAAGGCCTTGGACAAGGTCTCCACACAAATCACATCACAGCTCATAAAGGAAATCAGAGATGTGGGCAAACGCACATCCACTCTTGAATCCCGATGTAATGACATCACTACAATTATAGAGGGACACGAGGACGATTTGGAACTGAGATCCTTGAACCTTTCTCTCCTCACACAACTGGAGGATTCTGAGAACCGGGACCGCGGGTCCAACCTGCGTATTAGAGGGGTCCCGGAATCGGTCCTGGATCTGCACTCCACGATAACGGCGCTGTTTCAGGAACTGGCATCTGATATTCCCATTGAGCGCCTAGAATTTGACAGGATTCACAGAGCGCTATCACGTTGCGTGCCCGAGGCCCCCCCGCGTGATATTATTGTGCGCCTCCATTACTATCGATCTAAAGGAAGACTTCTCCAAGCAGCGAGAGATGCTGGGACCCTCCAATTCCAGGGCTTCACATATCAGATATTCTCTGATCTCTCACCTGCTACCATCGCCAGACGGAGGGAGTACAGACCCCTTTTCCAGGTGCTGCAAGCCAAAAAGATAAGGTATAGATGGGGTTTCCCCTTTAAATTGCAGTTCTTCGGGGGCGTTGCCTGAACATGGCACCGAGCAGACGTGAGTGAGGAGAGGTCCACGGAGTGATTGAGTTTATTGCAGCTGACGCCATTTCGTCCTATGTTTAGAGGTACCAGAAAGTTGCTGACCCCCCGTGCCCCTCCCCGCCCACGTGTGCAGGCACGTTTGGACGCCTTTCTATCCCACCCGGCTACGGGAGTCCGGACCCAAGCCGCGCGGTCCTCTGGCACCAGCGTGGCGTGCGGACACGCCGGGGCAATCGCCTGCTACGGCCCCAGTAAACTCTCCTCCAGAGGCCCCCCCGACCCGGATGGATCAGCCGGCATCCCCACCTAGTTCCTTACCCGATCCAAAGCTTGGTCTGGAGGAGTCGGCCTCGCAGGGGTTCCTGCGAGCATCGGGTGGCTCGGACCTGTCTGGCAGGCCGGACCTGTGTGCCATGCTGGCAGCGCTCCCGACCAGGGACAACATGCCGGCCATGATCACACAAATAGCGGCCACCCTCCGTGCGGATCTCGCGGAGGTAAGGGAAGGGGTCGCCCAGCACGCACATCGCATAGAGGCGTTAGAGACTGCAGATACCTCACTGCTGGCCCGAGTCTCCCAGTTGGAGGATTCCATGTTGAAGCAGAAGGCCCAGACGATCCAACTCCAGCTGCGGCTAGAAGACACACCGAAAATCGTAACCGCCGCAACGACTTGCCGCTGAGGGGGATTCCCGGACCTACAGGCGGTCCGGACTTAAGGGCGGCTGTGACAGCTATATTTAATGGCCTGCTAGGTAAGCCCCCGACGGACCAGATGGAACTTGACTGGGTACACAGGACCCTAGGCCCCAGAGGACCCGATGCGAACAGGCCTAGAGACGTGCTGTGCCGTGTGCACTTCTTCAATGTCAAGGAGGAAATCCTCCGCAATGCATGGAGACAAGGTACGGTGGACTTTGACGGGGCTGACGTCCAGATCTATCCTGATGTGTGCCCTCAAACCCTATACCATAGGCGCCTTCTCAAGCACCTTACGGATCAACTCCAGGCTAGAGGTGTCCCTTATCGTTTGGGTTATCCATTCTCTCTGACGACCGGTCCTTTAGACTGTCTCACCCACGCCAACTACCGGACCTGGCGGGTTTCCTTGACTGTGAGCCCCTCTCACTGCCAGACTGGCTGGAATCTCTTCTGCGGAGGTCGTGGCCACCGCGCCCAATAGACCATCGGGGCCCCAGATGTGCTCGCCATCGATCCACGTCCAGGCCCACGAGACAGGAACGCCCAGGGGAGTGACCTGGTCCTGTCAGCTTTTCGCGCAGACAGGGCTGGGACCGGATCAGGCCCCACGTATGCTTTTAGCCTCCGGGTTCATTGCCAATGGGGCGTTTGGCTGTCCAAGATTTTGGTATGCTCTCCATATCTCACTCTATTGGCTGCTTGTGTTTAGCCTTTTTTCCCCAAGTTTCAGGTGTTTCCTCTCCGTGTTGGAGTTAAGCCATAGGAGCACCTGGGTTATATCTGTCTACTCTTACGTTGCTTTTCTCTTTCCTGCACTAGCTGTCCTGTCCTAGTGATTGTCCTGTTGCTCAAACAGTGTCTTTGTCCAGTCTCCCTTAGTGTTTTCTGTGCCCAATCCCGGGACGCCAAGAGCTGACTGATGAGCGGGGAACCCCGCGTCCGTGAATTGAGCCCACCGGACTGACCTGGAGACGACCTTCCGTGATCGACTGAAGTGGTGCCGCTGGAGCGGTGAGTTAAGCTACATATCATGCCGATTGTCAATGTTACCTCCTTTAATGTTAGGGGGCTTCATGCCCCCGAAAAGAGATCGAATTTACTGAACGAGCTGTGGAGACAGAGGTCTCATGTAGCATTCATACAAGAGACTCATTTCACAGTTGGACAGATTCCCAAATTAGGAGACCACAGATATTCCACGTCTTACCATGCCCCATCCCTGGATTCTAAGTCCAAGAGGGTGAGCATTGTATTGGCCAAGTCCTTGCCATGGAAATATGTAGACGCATATGCAGACCCGGAGGGGAGAATGCTGTTAGTTAAAGGGTATCTACATGGCAACAGGGTGACCTTGGCCACAGTGTATGCCCCTAACTCTGGACAGGTGCCCTTCCTAGAATCCTTCTGGTCGCAGGTGGTGACGTTCGCAGAAGGACTGTGGATCCTGGGGGGGATTTCAACATGGTGCTAGACCCTGCATTAAACTCCACGAGGGGGATCTCACAAATCTCACACGCCCAGAGGAAAAGAGTCAAACGGTTCGATGTTCGACCTCCAGCTGGTGGACCCCTGGCGCATTAATGACCCCACTGGCAGGGATTATACACATATGTCAGCCCCGCACCAATCCTATTCACGCATAGATTTCTTTTTGATTCAGCACGCAGCGCTGCCCCTTCTGACCATAGGGACTTCTGCCTATCTGATCACTCCCCAGTGCATCTTAGTATGCTTGTGGGAGAATGTATTCGCTCGCCGTTTACGTAGCGGTGAACGAATCCCTGTTGCAAGACGAAGTAATCCTTGCGGACCTTAAAACGGAGCTCGCACACTACTTTAGGGACAATGCATACATACCCTCCATCCGCACGTCTGAGGGCCTATTGGTCTCCAGATCTAAAGAAATAGCACGACAATTCCACTCGTTCTACACTGACCTATATAACCTGCACCAGGACGCCGGACAGACTGGGTCCTCGCCACGGACCCAGGCGGTCCGAGCATACCTGACCGACTCGGGCATGCCCCACCTGCCCAAGTCGGCTGCACAGAGCATGGAGGAGCCCATCTCGGTGGTGGAGTTTGAGACAGCCCTGAAAACTATGAAACCTGGGAAGGCGCTGATGGACTAACTCTGGTCTATTACAAATCCTTTCAGGATCTCCTTGGACCCACTTCTCGGAGGCCTTCAATTCACTTCTTGGGGAGGAGGTGGTCTGAGCTTCCCTGACCCAGTGTTGTACTATAAAGCGGCACACCTGTTGGTGGTAGTTGATTGGTGCTGTAACTCCAAACATAAGCTGTGGGTAGACCTGGAACAATTGGATTGCAATCCGCCCCTGCAAAGTGTACCTTGGATCTATCCCAAATTGCCGCTCTCGTACTGGTCGAACCCTCTGGTTCGGGCCACGATGAAGGCAACAAGCGGGTCATTGCCCAACCCAGGTCTTTCCCCGCAGCCCTCACCTCTCGTGCCACTGACTGGGAACCCGCATTTCCCCCCAGGTCTGCACACCCCACTGGCAAGGTCCTTGACCTCGTCGGCCCATACTAGATTGTATCAGTTCCAAGAGTCAGACCAGTGGCTGTCTCTAGTTTAGATTAGGGACTTGACTGACCCGCCCGTGGGTTTCTGGAGTGCCCTACAGATACTCCACTTCCTAGACACGAGCTGGGGACCCCCCTCTACGACCGCTAACAGACTTCGAGAGATTGTGTGAAAAGGCGGAGCCAGTGAGACACATGCTGTCGCACCTGGTCGAATGTCTCCGTAGCCCACCGGATCTCCCTCCTCCTTACTTTGTCAGGCAATGGGCCGTGGACCTGGGAGTGGCGTTTAGCCCCGAGCAGGTGGACCGTATGTTGCACTTTGCCCTTAAATCCTCAGTGTCAACTAAATATCAGGAAGCGGGATACAAACTGTTGACCCGATGGTATAGAGCCCCAAAGGCTCTACACGCTATGTACCCGGCGGTACCAGCGACATGTTGGCGATGTGAGGAGGAGGTGGGTTCCCTACTGCACGTCTTTTGGGAATGCCCTGGAGTTGCTCCATTCTGGTCCTAGATTGCCACCCTTGTCCAGAAGATCAGGGGCATGACCCTCCCTTTTACTCCTGCAGTGTATCTCCTCCACCTGGCGCCGCTATCGCGGAAAACATATAAAACGCTCCCTACTGATCCACTTACTGAATGCGGCTCGGGCGTGTATCCCAGCATTGTGGAGGCAATCCCGACCACCCTCGGTGGCGATGTGGGTGGGAAGAGTCGAGGAGATCAGGCTGATGGAGGACCTGACCTCATCAATCCGTAGGACCCAGCACAAATTTATGGCTACCTGGGCAGCATGGTATCTGTTCAGAGATTCTTCGGAGTTCCCCCAGGTCAGCCGGGGGTGAGTCACAGGTGGCGGTGCCCTCGAGAGGGAGGCACTCATGGACCGGGACTTGGGCTGTGTCTTCCCCTTCCCTGGATGTCTTGTTTTCGTGATTTTTGTATTCTTCTTCTCTTTGTCTTGTTGTTCTCTTTCCTTTGCTCTCTTTGGGTAAACTTGGAACGATCCGCTCCAACTGTGGGATAGTATCCTTGGTAGCATAGTTATGTTTTTTATACATAAGTCCCATGTCAGTAAAACGGAAAAGGTCATGGGAGTACTGATGCAGACCGACAGTTATGTTATGTAAGTGAGCAGTTTGAGGGGTCTGGCCGGGCCCGACAGATTTGTGTGTATAAAGCTGTAGACGTGTGCAAATGTATGATTATGCCTGGCCACAAGGGCCATATGCTTTACAGTTCTGTACAGTGCTCTTATGTTTGTATAAATAAAGAATAAAAAAAAAACAATTGCAGTTCTTCTATCATGGGAAAACTCATACCTTCACCAACGTGGATGAGATGAAGGAATGTCTGGATTCCCTGCATTTGTTGGGACGTACTGATGCTGTATCAAAAGACGGTCCCCCTCCGCCCATATTTCAGTGATTCCAAAAGATGGCAAAGACCCTTCCTCTTGTAGCAGCTACCGTCCTATATCTCTTCTGAACACCGACCTGAAGCTATTCACCAAAATATTAGCAACGGTCCCCCTTCGTTCCCTCCACTCACCGGGAGAGAGAGCCCTCTCCGCCCTTCGATTAATCTACGTGTACCCTCTGCGAACCAACGAATGGCACCAACGAATGGCACCACATTCTCCTTCAACTCCTGGGACATTCGGATGATTTTGCTATCGGGACTGCATTGTTACTCAGTCTTGGAGCGTTATTACTCTCCATCAGGACAATGTCACCGTTGGAGTTGTGCTCAGTCGCTGTGGCCGTTGCCCAGACTGGATGGTCGATGTCCTACCCAGTCTCACACTGCACTGCAAGCCGTGATTGTTAACGTTTCTTATTTTTCCAAGACCTCCGTCTCTTTTTTTTCTTGACAAAGTTTGATACTATTCTGTTATCATATTTGAATACTGTTGGGCCCCTTTGGCGCTGGATAACCTCCTAGGGCCTGTTGGCCTTTGTGGTGATTCACTGGTGCCAGACCGGGCCGTACTATTTCAGTTTCTATATGATTACCTTGGTTTTTGTTTTCTTTGGTCTTATATGGGTATGCCTTAAGGACACGTTGATGTATACATGCATATGTTTCAAGATTTGGAGGCCTTATTAGCCCTAGTTTGTTATGGTTAGCAGGTCTGTCTCCCGTTCTGGTACCCCCCAAGCACCCTGCCTTTCACTACCTCGGACTTGGAGTTTACCCGAGTCC
>NW_017307634.1:138139-153389 GCF_000935625.1 Nanorana parkeri
TTCCTTCCTTCTCCTCCTTCCCGTTCCCTTCCTCTCTTACCTATCCTCCTGTCGTCCTTTTTTCCCTTTCCCCCCCTCTCCTTTAGCCTTCTACAATCTGTAGAATGGCCCTAAAAGTGTTGTCCCTCAACGTTAAGGGGTTCAACCAACCAAACAAAAGGATCAAAGCATTTAGACAGTTTAAGCACCTTAGAGCTGATATCGTTTGTCTCCAAGAGACTAATTTCCCTCAATCCTTTAACCCGACATTTCTAAATTCTAATTATCCTCTTTTTTTTTTTGCCTCAGCACCTACGAAGCATAGAGGAGTCCTGATAGCGTTTGGTCGCTCCACTCCCTTTGTTCTCCAAAAGGAGATCAGGGATCCGGAGGGCAGGTATTTGATTTTGGTGGGCTCAATCCATGGCTGTATGGTTACTGTGATATCCTACTATGCCCCCAACACTGGTCAGCTGGGTTTTTTTCTCACACTTGCTCCAGGTTGTTGACTTTCATGCTAAGGGGTCCATGTTAATATGTGTGGACTCCAACCACCCGGCAACCCCTCCTTCGGACATATCTACAGTGAAAAGGATTTCGATCCCTGCTGACACAATACCAATTGGTTGACTCTTGGAGGGAGCTACACCCGCTTAAGGAGCAATTTACATTCTATTCCCACCCCCACAATGTTTTCTCTCGTATTGATCATATTTTATCGCACATTACAGCGTTGCCACAGGTCTCTTCTGCCGACATCTGTCCTGTCCCATGGTCAGATCATGATTTAGTCCCTCTTGATATAGGCCTAACCATCCCACACAGGAAAGGCTTCTCTTGGTGATTACGGGAATCGTTGCTTGCTGACCCTGACACCCTGGCTTCCGCCCAAATCTCCCTGATTGATTACTTTACCCTGGACGAGACATCAATATCTTCTCCTGTAACGGTCTGGGAAGCTCACAAACCTACTATTAGAGGTAGGTTGATACAGCTAGCCTCCCAGGCAAAAAAGCAGCGGACCTCCCGTATTGACCAACTAGAATCTGACCTCCAATTGGCTTCCCAGGACTTTCAACTACAACCCACTCCTGCAAATAGATCCCGATTGTTTAATATTAGGACTGAGCTAAACCTTTGTCTAATGCATTTGGCGAATGACAGATTGGCTTGGACAAAACATAAATTCTATCTCAAAGGAGACAAACTGGACACTATGCTGGCACACAGGCTAAGGGAATCCAATTCCAGACGTGACCCTATTAGGCTGTGTCTCAATGGGGACCAGCAGACTGCCCACCCTCTTAAAATTTTGGACACCTTCCAGACCCATCTGAGCAATTTGTACCGTGCCTCAGGTGCTTTAGATAAAGCAAATCTGGAAGATCTTTTCTCCACCCTCAATCTCCCCTCCTTATCGTAGGAGGACAGACAGATGATTTATGTTCCTATAACTAAGGAGGAATTCTTGAATGCCATCAAAATGCTTAGTCTGGGGAAAAGACCGGGTCCAGATGGGTTAAGTGATGTCTACTATAAGAAATTTGCGGATATTCTTGCCCCACATTTAACTGCATACTTCAATGACTTGCGTAATGGAGGCACTCTGAGACAGGAGTCACTGATGTCCTCCATCTGTATGATTCCCAAGCCTGAAACTGACCACACCTCCTGGATCAACTATCGTCCTATCTCCCTGATCAATGTTGATGTTAAATTGCTAACCAAAATACCGACCGTCAGACTACAGTCTCCTCTATTAGCTTTGATCTCTAAAGATCAGGTGGGGTTCATGTTGGGCCGCCAAGCGGGTGATAGCGTCAGGAGAGTATCCCACCTACTTCATATCTCACATCAGAGGAAACTACCCACTATGTTATTAGCCTTGGATATAAGTTTGAAGGCTGGCCGAAGGCTAGCCTGGATTTGTGGGAGGAGCCTGTGCCTTTAAAGACGGCACGGCTCACAGGGGATTTACGTCGGCGGGTCACGAACGTCATCTTTACTTCCGGGTTGGTGACGTCAGCTTCGAGCTCTCCACGAGACAGACGGTTTCGCGATAGCCGGGCTCTCCCACTTCACCTACGAGTGCTTTCAGAGGAGTTACGATCGGTGGAGCTGTGTGTAGGAAGGTGAGGGAGGGAGGGAGGAGGGGGTTTTATCTCGGAGGAAAATGTTCATTACATGCAGTTCCGGGTTGAGCACTAGGGGTCAGCACTGCCCTGCACATTGCTTAATGTTTTCCTCAGCTGTCATTTCTTTGAACCAAGTTCTTAAAGGTGTATTGCCATAATCTGTGTGAGGGGTTCTAAGCTCAACTGGGCATGATTGTCAGTGCATGTGCAACTACTCTTTCATCAGGTTCTGTTTAATTGGGGCTGTTTGGGGGGGGGGGATGTTGCATGCTTTTCACCAGTTATTTGTGGGCATGTCTTGCGTTAGTACATACAGTACATGCTTATCATAGTTTTCTTTCTCTTACATCGGTTAGCTCACGAACAAACGTACAAATGAAAGTTTAGGTAGATAGACAAATTTACAGTGAGGACATACATACATACATGCATACATACATACTTTCGTCAGAGGGTGTGTTCATTTCATGCACAGATGCAGCCACACTCAGTCGTGAGTAGCATGCGTTTGTTGTCTCATATTTCTTAGACTAGTTCCATACGTCCTACGGTCAGTTTTCCACAATTCCTATTCTTATACATTACCTGCCACGCCTGCAGGTACATTAGCCCACAGTATTCGTTTATAATTGATCTGTCACGTCGCAGATTCAAACTCGGGCTCGCTTTTTCACACGTCAGTGGAAACGACAAACATACTTCGTGTCAGCCTCGGTGGCATTCGCATACGTTCCGAACACGCTGCATGGTGAGGGGGGGTTAAGTCTGTCACTTTGTCTGCCTTACACGTGGGCAGCAGGGCGCACGTATCATAATTTGTTTTGTTTGGTTGTTTCAGTGGTCATGTCTCAGCCTTCGGACATTGAGGAGTTCGCGTCCTTGCCTCCATCTCCGGGCAGACGGTCTGAACAGGGCAGCATCCCTTAGGTCGTGGACAGTGCCAAAGCTGACGGCTGAACTGTTAAGAAGAGGCATTCGTTCGCGGCTACTGCCAGAAAGGCGGAACTGTTTAAGTTGCTTTTCCCTAGTGCAGCACCAGCTAGACCTTCCACGAGTAATGACAATACTTCCATCAACACTTCGTTGGTGCAGATTCATGCAGTGTTGAACACTCTCACGACTTCCATTCAGGATTTGCAAACCCGGATGGAGGTGATGGAGAAGCGTCCTGACCCCCCTCAGGTAGTCGGGCCGGCTGGTGATTCGGCACCTCCGGCTGCGGTGGCAGGTACCATACCTACTTTGTTGGCAGCAGCTAATCCTATACAGGGTGTGGGTGTACCTTCGGTGGCGCCAGTTTATTTTGTCCGTCCAAGTATTAAGAAGGATATTTTGGAGGGGAAGGATGTCAATCTGGCATCCTTGTTAATAGCGTCCCATGACGTGGCGGAGAACAAAGCCTTCGCCTGTGGCGAAGTGTCGGTGGTTCTCAAGACCAAGGACCCCAGGCTTAGTCGCAAGCTTTCACTGGCTGAATTCGTGCTGGCTTTCAGTCTTTTCAGGGATGTGTTGTGTTCCGCCAGCCCCCACAGGAGAGAAGAACTTGACACTTACCTTTATAGGGTGGTGGATCTGGCGCATAAGTATGGGGGTTCTGCGTTTTATGACTATCACAGGTCCTTCTCGGCCAAAGCGGCAGCCATTTGGGCCCAGTTTCAGGTAGTTACAAACTGGAGCAACATTGACATGGAGCTGTTTTGCAGGCATTTCGCCAGTCTGAAATCTCCGGTGTGTGCGACATGTCAGTAGTTATTTCCCAGGTTTGTACTAAGAGAGAGTTACAATCCCTTTTGGGCATGTTAAATTTTGCAATGAGGATCATTCCTCAGGGTAGGTCGTTTATTTCCAGATTGTTAGTTCAACAGTTCATCTGAATGCCAACGCCCGGGCAGATCTGTTCATGTGGGACAGATTTCTGAGCGGGTGGAATGGCATTTCGATGTTTGTTCCTAGGGCCACCGTCAATTCTCCTCACGTGTTTTCAGATGCGGCAGCCTCGGTAGGTTTCGCTGCCATTTTTGGCTCACATTGGTTGGCCGGCTTATGGCCCACGGAGGTACTACAGATGCCGGGTTTTTCTCAGACTTCGGCATTGTTTGAGATCTATCCTATCGTAGCAGCTGCAGTAGTTTGGGGGCGAAGGTGGTCGGGTCACACGGTGGTTTTCCACACTGACAACATGGCGACTGCAGAAATCATTAACAAGGGTAGATCCAAATCTTTACTCATCATGTCTTTCATGCGCAGGTTGACCTGGATAGCTCTGGAGCAGGGGTTTCATTTTCATGGTTTGTTTGTGGAAGGGGTGAGAAACGTTTCGGCCGATGCTTTGTCTCGTTTTGATTTTTCACGTTTTTTCTTACAGAATCCAGAGGCGGATACAGTGGGCACCCGACTGGCGGTTGCTGGTATTGGACTAGAATCTCCGATGGTGGTCGCCAGTTCTCTCATTACAAAATCTTTGGCTAGCAGTACGTTGAGAGCGTACCGCAGAGCGTGGGAGGTTTTTTCCAAATTTCGGGTGACTTGTCCTAGGGGTAATACTGGTCAGGACAAATATATGGTGGCCTTCGTGTCTTACTGTCACTCAGTTCTGGCCCTATCTCATAACACGATCAGGCTATATTTGGCGAGGGTGCAGCATTTTTTGGCGCTTCAGGATCCAGATAGACCTTCCATATTTGCTGCCCACCCGATCAAGGCCATCCTCAGGGGTATCCAGAAGAGTCAGGCCACGGTCAAGTTGATCCGTCGGCCTATCACGGGGGACATCTTTCACACACTGTCAAGTATCACTTACTTGAGAAGGCTCGGACCACAAGTTTGAAGGCTGGCCGAAGGCTAGCCTGGATTTGTGGGAGGAGCCTGTGCCTTTAAAGACGGCACGGCTCACAGGGGATTTACGTCGGCGGGGCACGAACGTCCCCACCCGCCCATTCCCCTTGCTTTCATTCATTCATTTTCATTTACATTCGAGTATGCCCCCTTTTAGGCATACTGACCTGAGAAGGCCAAGGCACACCACAGGCCATTGGGGGGGGTGGCGGGGTATCACTTACTTGAGAAGGCTCGGACCACAAGTAAGGCTTTTGACTCTTTCGGATGGGACTATTTGCATTACATCCTTCCTAGATGGGGGTTGGGACCCTCATTTCTGCGCTGGATAGACTCGCTATATTCTAGACCCAATGCATATATCCAATATCAGGGATTTCATTCTCAAATTTTTGACATTACTAGAGGGACCAGACAAGGTTGCCCACTCTCCCCCCTTCTGTTCGCACTAGCCATAGAACCCCTTGCACAGGCAATTCGTCAGAATGCAAACATTAAAGGTATAGTGGCAGGTTGTCATCACAAACTAAGTTTGTTTGCTGACAACGCATTGTTGATTCTTACTGATCCCTTGCTTTCCCTCCCCACACTACATCCCCTTCTTCAGCGATTTGGCAACCTTTCGGGTCTCTTCGTCAATTTGAAAAAATCTAAAGAATTGAATGTCTCCTTCCCCCCCAAGTCTATGCTCCTCGTTACAACAATCTTTCCCGTACTCATGGATAGCCACATCATTGCCCTATCTAGGGATACGTCTCACTCCCACTTATGAACAGTTGTACCACGCCAACTATCCCAGACTATTTACTTATATGGAATCTCTACTGTCCTCCTGGGAGAAGCATCCTTTGTCGTGGCTTGGCAGTTCAAATGACTCTGCTTCCCAAATTTCTATACTACGCAAGAATCCTTACCGTCTCTATCCCCACCTTTCGCCTTAGGCAACTCCAACGTCGCATTCTTCGTTTTATCTGGCTGTCATCCAAACTCCGTGGAAACCTCGCTAACCCTATTCTTAGACAAACCTTAAAAGTCTGGGATGGGACGTCCATTGGGTTGGATGTCTCCTCACTCTCCCCTGATGTCCATTCATGGTAACCCATTATTCCAACCGGGATTCTCTAATCCAGTAGCCTTCAGGTCATGGCTCTCAGGCTCCTTGAGTTTGATTAAAGATTTCTGTACAGAAACTGGTGTTATACCGTTCTCAACGCTCCAAGCTACTCACCGCCTAACCCCTCAGCACATTTTCCAATACCTACTGATCAATCACTTTTTGCAGACTAGATTGGGCTCTCTACGACCTCTCCCCCCTTACCGCTTTTGAGAGACTACTGCATTATGGACCACGTGGTTCAGGTACCACATCAGCCCTATACAACCTACTGCTAGACAAATTACACAACTCCCCTCCCCCCTACACCTCCAAATGGGAACAAGATCTGGGATGTTCCATATCCTCTGACACCTGGACCCAAATATGGATGACCACTGCCCGAAGTTCAATGAATGTCCAAGCGGTTGAGGCCAACTACAAAATGCTCTTTAGGTGGTACTTGGTCCCGCTCCGGATCTCCAAAGCTGTCCCATCATACTCCCCGAACTGTTTCAGGGGTTGCCGGGTGGAGGGATCGGTCATGTCTTAAAGTAAGGAGATTCTGGCACAGAGTCTATCAACTTATATACACGGTTACTGGCAAGACGTTTCATAAGAAAGCTCTGTTACATAAAAAACCCTTGGTGTGTACTGTGCGTCAACACCGGTTGAACACATTTATATTCACAGAGGCCAAGCGGGTCATTGCGAAAGCTTGGAAGTCCCCTGACCTACCCGTTGCTGAAGTCAAACGTAGAGTGTCACGTGTGATGTTTTTTGAGAAACTCACTGCGATCCAAAGGGACGCTCTGGTGTCATTCAGGAGACTGTGGGAACCATGGATTGAGTCATACCTTCCTCCCTCCTTCAATGCGGATTCCTTGACTGTATGAGTGTCACTGGCTGGAGTGGAGGATTGGCTGTCACCGCTCCTCTATTCCTATACTTTGCCTTACCTCCTTTTTGCCTCTTTCTCCCACCTCCCCCTTCCTACTCCTACTGGCCCCCCCTCTTCTTGTCCCATGTCATGTTGTACCCCCTCCCCCTTAGAACCAGGTAACTCAGGCTACCTTCCTATGATCAATTGAATTGAAGTCCATATCAATAGGTGGATGTTTACGGATATTGAGACCTTATGGTTTCTCTGGACTACTGTTGTCATTATACCTTCGTATTATTCTGTATGATGCAGGTGTTATAACTTGAAACCAAATATGTTATCGGTCTATGTGAACCAACTACACACTAAAGTGTTAATAAACAAATCTGTGTAAAATTACGACAATCCGTGTGAAAAAATTGATGCAAGTGGATTATGTACAAATGACTAGAAGGTTCAACACACAAACATAATAAGAATAATAAAAATCAACACTGGAACCTTCAGAATTAGTGCCAGTGATCAACCTCATTGGTTCGGCATGTATATCTCAAACATGCGCACCTCTGGCTAGCGATGTAGTAAAACAACACAGAAAACTTAAAATTTAAACCGTGATATTAATTCAAGCTGTGAACAAACTTTGAGAAGGACGAAGGGGCTCTGTGGTGGCCCTCCAATCCTCCTAAAAAAAAAAAAACCTGCAAATAAATCAAAACTCTAAAATAATAACAGCAAAGAAACTGACATTTCAAGGGGCATGTATTGCATATCCCACGAACAGCACTTAAGAAATGGCAACTTCCCTCTCTCAGTGACACTTGATCAATCTGTCCGGCAGTCCTCCAAACATTCACTGACAATTCCCCAAGAGGGTCTCCTTGTTAAAAAGGTCTTTTAAGTTCTGGTTTTCCAACCCCTTCTAATGTCTCCTTGTCAAGTACTGGCGTGGATCTCTCCTTCGGTCACCTGATCCCTCCCTGCCCGGAATGGCGCCGTTCACCTAATGGTGTCCCACAGGGGAAAATTGAAGGAGACAAAGAGGAGGCTATCTAATTGCAGTAACACAAATATTTATTTCGTAGAAGAACTCAAATGCACTTACGGAAACAACGGAAAAAAAAAAAGTCAAGCTTTTGAGCGTTAGCAGCACTCAGCTTCAAGAGAGATGAAGGCAGGTTTTCCTTTGACATGTTTCTTTCAATGACTTTCTCAAAAAGGAATCCTGTCTTCACCTCCCACTAGTAATTTATTTAAAAACTGTCCAATCTCTGTCTGTCAAATACAATCAACAACATCCATTACACCTGATCGAAAATTCCACATTCTGGTACAGAATAAGCTCCAATTGGGCTATATCCCAATAGGAGATAATGGTAAATGCAAAACCTTAGGAGCCCGTGCCTCTTAGTAATGCATATAGCTCTACTGTACGGTAATTCCACAGGTGTATCCAATGCATTAAATCGAATAAGTCAAATGTATTGGATGTGCACATATAGACATTGCTTGCGTTGATGAATGCAGGAATGTAAATGCATGAGCTAACCATTTTTGTATAAACTGTGAAGCAGCATTATATATGCATCATGTGCATGATTTTTCCATATATGGCATTAGTGGAAATATGCTTTTAGAGACTTTTTGGTTGATAAGTTTTGCTGTGTAAAAATCACACGCACCTAGTGCGTGCGTGTGTTTAGGTTAGTAAATCACCCCCTATATCTAGCATATAAAAAATAGAAGGACTAAATATAAATCAATAGGCAACAATAATTATATTTTCTTCTGTGTGGGGAGGTTTACGGTATAAAAATCACCATTAGTGGACTTAGTAAATAAGAAAACAACATTAGATCTAACATATTGGATAGAAGGACTTAATACAATACATTTAAAAGGTCATGGATGAGACACATAGGATAGGAAACTCATATACAGGGCATGGTTAATAAAAAGACTGTTTTGGATCGGGCTCTCATTTTCATGAGTGCCGCTTACCGAGTGATCGGCATAAGGTCCCGACTGAAACAGTCTAAAAATTAAATATAATAATAGCAGTTCCACAATCCCATTAACCCTATAGGCAACCCTAAGATAGCTACTTTCTTTCAGGTCTACGGCAAGGTTTGCAATATATGAGTTATAATTACAATATACCATTATTTATTTCTATCCATGGGTGTTTGTTAATAAGGCGGCTGATTTTAATGTTATCCAGGACAGATTACAGCCAAATCTCATTGTATTCATTACAGCGGAGGGGAATATTAATAATTGGTTTCAGTGAGTTTATAATCTTAATAAAGATCCTCTATAAGAGCCCAACTGTATGAGAAATTATTTTCATTTTAAAATTAATTTTTTCTAGTGTTTAAAATTTTTTTCTTTAAAAATAATAAATTAAAAGTGAATGTATTAAAAAGTGTGTTAAAAATGCTATCCTCCATGGGAATAGCACTGAGTATTTTTATCTCCACAATTTATCTCCTAAGTCTTTACTCTATTCTACTGGAGAGGTAGGCCTATTCTAGATGTTTATATATTCTAACTCCTAGGGTCTTGGTGGTCAGGTATCTTGTGAATGGTGCTATCAATCTCCTGGGTTAATCATTTGATAGAAAACAATTTAGGTCCAGTTCTATGTTCAACCCTTTCGGTGCCATAGTGTTAGGATCCAGAGCGCCTCTAGGTGGCGCAGGAGCTGAGACCTGCAGCTCCAGTGCTCACCTGCAGGTGTTTCCCAGCTGCCAGTACTTAGCCATCACCTGGTGCTTCCTGGGAGGATATTTAAACCCTCCCTGCAGTCAGATGATGGCTCAGTATCGTTTCCTGAAACTTGAACCCTGAGTCCCATTACCTGCTTGTCCTCTTGTTGCCATTACCTGCCTTTCCTCCTGTTGCCATTACCTGCTTGTAGTCTGGTTGATGTTACTTATTTATGTTTGCTTTTGGGTGTTGTTTAGTTTTTCTATTTATTAAACTGTATATAATACATTCTGCCCTGTCTGGTGTGGTCATAAGTGTTTGGTCTGCCTGTGTGGGTACCTGCGCATGTGTGGGGTCACCTGTGCCGGTATCCCTGACACATAGTTTCCATCAGGAAGATCCACTTGGTCTTGTTTCTAGAGATCTCTCTCTTCATATGGTTCCCTCTCCAATGTTTGAATATTTTGTCCAAACCCATGAATTGGATTCCTTTCGGATTACAACTATGTTTTTCTCTAAAA
Source organism: Nanorana parkeri (assembly GCF_000935625.1). Lineage (NCBI taxonomy): Eukaryota > Metazoa > Chordata > Amphibia > Anura > Dicroglossidae > Nanorana > Nanorana parkeri. The sequence goes on from NW_017307634.1 coordinate 148,295, forward strand.
TGTCTAGATTAATTATGGTCACGTTTCCCCTTCTTTATATTATTGATATGTTCACGTATCCTCACCCTAAGTTCTCGGGTGGTTCTACCTATATACTGTAGTCCACAGGGGCATTGTATCATATACGTCACATGTGTGCTATGGCATGAGATAAACTCGTTAACCTTAAACTGTCGTCCATTCGTATTAGATCGGAATTCCAATATTTTTTTATTTTTTTCCAGTTTCTCTACAACCCACACACTTGCCACATGGATGAAATCCTTTTCCTTGAAAGAATGAGGAGGGTTTTCTTGGAGGATCAAGTACATTCCGTACTAAATTATCTTTTATATTTGGAGCTTTTTGTATACTATTCTTGGCCTTGCTGGGAGTAGTGGTCCTAGGATTTTATCTTTTTTAAGAAGCAGCCAGTGTTTGTGGAGGATGTGTTCCACTTCCTTATATTGTGTTGAAAAGTTCGTAATGAACAGAGTATGCTGTTCTTCTTTTTACCTCCTGATTTTTGTCTAGAGCATCTGTTCTTTGTCCAAGTTCGACACTTTCTTTTTAATTTTATCCAACTCCTGTTCTTTATAGCCTTTCTCCTGGAATCTGGATTTTATCATCTGGGCTTGTTCTTCAAATTCTTCCTGTGATGTACAATTCCTCTTTATTCTTCCAATTGTCCTTTTGGTATCCCCTTTAGCCAGGATGGGTGGTGGCAACTTCCCACGGGTATATAGCCATTTCTGTCCGTCGATTTAAAAAATGTTTTAGTGGTTAATTTATCATCTTTCCCTTGGATGGTCAAATCCAAGAAATGAATGGCCTCTTTACTGTGAGTGTGGGTGAAGTTGATACCTTCTGTATTTTGGTTAAGTAATCTGAAGAAATCTTCTAGTGAGGATTCTGAGCCTTTCCAGATCATGATCACGTCATCTATATATATTTTCCAGATTACTAGGCCTAGCCACTTTTTCTCATATATGGCATTCTCCTCCCATTTTGCCATAAATAGGTTTGCAAGACCAGGGGCAAATTTAGCCCCATTGCTACCCCTTTTATTTGGGTGAAGAAATCTCCTTGATACCAGAAATAATTCTTCTTTAATGCAAAGTCCGTACATCGTATGAGGAAGGCGATGTGATCCTTTTCCAAGTCTGCAAAGTTCTTTAGACCCCACTTTATAGCTTCTATTCCTCTGTTGTGGGGTATATTTGTATATAAGGAGACTACATCCGTAGTTGCTAAAATCATATCGTCTTCATACGTTATTTTCGACAGGTTATTTATGATATCTCCACTGTCCCTCAGGTAGGTAGGCTTTTGTGCTTTTTACTAGCGGGTGTAGAAACCAATCTATGTATTCTCCCAAGCGTGCTAGGCTGGAGTCTATACTGCTCACTATTGGTCTTCCTGGTGGGTTTTCCAGACTTTGTGTATTTTTGGTAGCATGTATATTACTGGTATTCTCCCTACTGTGGGCAGGAGGTATTTGTATTCCTTTTTCGTTAGAATGCCTCCTTTTAATCCATCTTTTAGTAGCTTTTTTAGATCTTTCCTAATATCTAATGTGGGATCCTTCCTTAGTCTCTTATACATATCTTGGTCTCCAAGTATATTCTTCATTTCTTTCTCATAAAGCACATAAGAATAGTACGGACAGCGCTCTCGGATTGGGCCGGGGGAATGGGATACTGTAGCCCTACCTCGCCTGCAGCCCTGGGAGACAGGAGGAGTGCCTGCACTTATGGAACCAAAAAACAAACGTGAGGGCGCGAGGCTAGAGGGACTATGAAACTAATTAAAACAAAGTGAGGGAAGCAAGAGGAGATGAAACACTTACTTTTAAGTGGGTCTCGGGACCGGATGGATGTAGAACAGTGGAGGAGATCGTGGAGTCCAACGTGTACAATCTCCACGATCTCCTCCACTGTTCTACATCCATCCGGTCCCGAGACCCACTTAAAAGTAAGTGTTTCATCTCCTCTTGCTTCCCTCACTTTGTTTTAATTAGTTTCATAGTCCCTCTAGCCTCGCGCCCTCACGTTTGTTTTTTGATTTCTTTCTCATAGTAACTTTTGTCTAGTATCACTACTCCTCCTCCTTTGTCTGAGGGACGGATCACTATTTCCTTCTCCTCTAGTTCCTTCAATCCTTTATCTATATAGCTTTTATTTTTCCTGTTTTTAATTTTTAGACCCCTTAGGTCCTCCTCCACCATTACCTTAAATACCTCCAAGTGGTGGTTCGATTTTGTTTTGGGATTGAAGACCGATCTGTTTTTTAATGACGAATGTTTGAACTTTTTTCTTTCTGGTTCATTTTTATTCGTGGATATTGGCGGTATTGATGCAAAATGTCTTTTGATGTTTAGTTTCTGTACGAATTTATTTAGATCCATAAAAGGTGCAAATGTATCTAGATTTCTAATGGGTGCGAACTTAAGGCCTAAATCTAATACTTTAATTTCGTCCGGGGAAAGACTCACCGAACTTAAATTAAAAATGCCTTCCCCTAACTTTCCCATCTTTGTATTATTTCGTACTCTCTTCCCACCTCTCGTCCCCCTCTTGTGGGCTGTATTGGGGTCTGAAACCTTCCCTGATTCCAATGCTGATATCCATGTTGCTCCCGTCTCTCGTATTTCCATCCTGGGGTGATTCACGAATCACCATCCGGGTGATTCGTTGTTGTATCCTTTCTGTTGTATTTCCTTCCACTGTGGTTGTCTCTCCCTGTTTCAAACCCCTAAAAAATTCATTTTCTCTTGCCTATTATTTTTCATTCCCATTCTGTATTCTTTTGGGGTTTGTTCTAACAGTGGGTGATGTCTTCCCGATGTTTCCCTATTAGGCTGATAGTTTTCTTCATAATCATCCATTTTGGCTGAGCCATTTTGTTCTTTTGGCTCCTCCCCCTCTCTTTTCCTTTTCTTATTTTTTGTTATGTTTGTTTCATAACTTGTATTTTCTTCTTCACTTCCGCTTATGTCGCCTTGTTCTTCTTTAGAACAATGTACCGTCGGGTCTCCCCCATATTTTTGCCACTTATATACTAAATTAGTTCTAAAATCTCCTAGGGCTCTCATATATTTCTTATGTTTAATATTGTTCATGCGATATTATATCCTACCATAATCGTAATTATTTGTCTTTTAAAAATGTCAAAGCTTTGAAATCTTTTTGTAGGTCACCACTCAACGTGTTATGTGTGCAAAACACTTCATCTAGATTAATCTCTCTATTCCTAACAAAACCAAATAATTCCATAGCTGCAGTAAATGTAAAGACCTAGGTCTACACAGTATATCACAGAAATCACTGCGCTGGGAATGCATGCCTAACTACCTGATTGGACCAGCCGCAACAATGTGTATAGGTGAATAAATGTAAAGCAAATATGTTGCGCTCGGTCTATGTGAACCAACTACACACTAAAGTGTTAATAAACAAATCTGTGTAAAATTACGACAATCGTGTGAAAAAATTGATGCATTATTTACATATGACTAGAAGGTTCAACACACAAACATAATAAGAATAATAAAAATCAACACTGGAACCTTCAGAATTAGTGCCAGTGATCAACCTCATTGGTTCGGCATGTATATCTCAAACATGCGAACCTCTGGCTACCGATGTAGTAAAACAACACAGAAAACTTAAATTTAAACCGTGATATTAATTCAAGCTGTGAACAATCATTACATGCATATCCCACGAACAGCACTTAAGAAAGGGCAACTTCCCTCTCTCAGTGACACTTGATCAATCTGTCCGGCAGTCCTAAAAAATAGAAGGACTAAATATAAATCAATAGGCAACAATAATTATATTTTCTTCTGTGTGGGGAGGTTTACGGTATAAAAATCTCCATTAGCGGACTTAGTAAATAAGAAAACAACATTATATCTAACATATTGGATAGAAGGACTTAATACAATACATTTAAAAGGTCATGGATGAGACACATAGTACTTGACAAGGAGACATTAGAAGGGGTTGGAAAACCAGGACTTAAAAGACCTTTTTAACAAGAAGACCCTCTTGGGGAATTGTCAGTGAATGTTTGGAGGACTGCCGGACAGATTGATCAAGTGTCAGTGAGAGAGGGAAGTTGCCCTTTCTTAAGTGCTGTTCGTGGGATATGCATGTAATGATACATGCCCCTTGAAATGTCAGTTTCTTTGCTGTTATTATTTTAGAGTTTTGATTTATTTGCAAGTTTTTTTTTTTTTTTAAGGAGGATTGGAGGGCCACCACACAGCCCCTTCTTCCTTCTCAAAGTTTGTTCACAGCTTGAATTAATATCACGGTTTAAATGTAAGTTTTCTGTGTTGTTTTACTACATCGCTAGCCAGCGGTTCACATGTTTGAGATATACATACCGAACCAATGAGGTTGATCACTGGCACTAATTCTGAAGGTTCCAGTGTTGATTTTTATTATTCTTATTATATTTGTGTGTTGAACCTTCTATTCATATGTAAATAATCCACTTGCATCAATTTTTTCACACGGATTGTCGTAATTTTACAGATTTGTTTATGAACACTTTACTGTGTAGTTGGTTCACATAGACCGAGTGCAACATATTTGCTTTACATTTATTCACCTATACACATTGTTGCGGCTGGTCCAATCAGGTAGTTAGGCACGCATTCCCAGCGCAGTGATTTATGCGATATAACTTGAAACCGCCACTTGTAGTGGGCGTAAACATGCCTGTATATTTGTTCTACCGCAACATATTCTCAAAATAATAAAAACTTTTTGAACGAAAAAAAGAGAAAACACTTAATACCGTCATTTATTTAAAATAAAATACACAAATGCAGCGTTACAGACATAAAGGTTTACTACAGAATAAAACGGTATGCAAATTTTTTGATATCGCACTGTACTGGAACGGAGGGCATTGCAGTACCGCACGTTCCAGTGTGGGCGATCACACTGCAGACTGGAGGTGCATTTGGGATCCATTGAAATGAATGGCACTGCGACGGACCTCCTGCAGCAATATATGTCAGGCCGAAACGGAAAATGACTTTTCCCACCTTTTATTTATATACATACAACTATTAAAATATTAAAAAAATATCTATATCTAT
>NW_017307634.1:153402-154406 GCF_000935625.1 Nanorana parkeri
ATATATATATATATGTGTGTGTGTGTGTAGCGCTCACCCCCAAAGGAGCCGCTGAATAACCGGATATTTCTATTCCCCTGCACCAATGTACCGCCCAAGCTTGGATCCGAAGCACACCAACACACCTTAAGTTAATCTTATAGCAGATTTACTGACAAATCAGGAATGAAGAACTATAATACAATAGTAATGACACCGATCACAAACAAAATGTGTAGCAATAGGCTAAGGCGCTCTGCAACTCAGTAACTGCAGCTATCTGCTGTCAGCACTTATGTGTGCGAGGCCAATTTTCTTTAAATGTCCTCCCTTGAATGGGGTGTATGTCCCTTTAAGGTTTCCCTTTGGCAATGCCAAACCCTTCCTAAACTACTGGCCAGTAGGGTGTCCTAAGCTAGCCGGCGTTGGGGCCCTTACTGTAGTGCAGGTATGAACAGCAAACAGGTTGTCAATGTGGCCAAAGGCCTCTCACCGATCCTCAGGCCAGTTGGAAAGATATGAAGACTGCTAGCAGAAGCTGGACATCCTCTCTCTTTCTCTCTCTGTTCAGTTCAGGCGAAGTAGGGGGAAGTCATCTGGGTCCCTGGTAAGAGGTTTTCACTCATCCAGGATGTTTGCTGTCGTCTCGTTTGGCTCCGTCTGGCTCCCTCTTTCTCTGCTGGGCTGGCTGGATCACTCCGGCGGCTGGTTCGGTCGTGCGACTAGGCCTCGACGTCCTCTGCGATAACTGCGTCAAAGGACCTCCCTTCAGGCACTCGATCGGGTCCTCTCCGATTCAGCGACCCTAGTCAGTCTCTCTACACACCACTGCACAGAGCCTGTGTGTCCTTATATGTCAGAAGTGACCACACAGCTTTGTTGCACACAGTCTTAGCCCACACAGGGCTACACAGGTCTGTCCTCTTCAGATGGCTGTCCCAGACTGAGCGCGTACAGCAGCCACCGCCCCCCCTAAGTCTCCTCCTCCTGGGAGCTGCCGTTTTCAGAGATCATTCTTGCAAATG
>NW_017307634.1:155708-156156 GCF_000935625.1 Nanorana parkeri
GCTGGCTCTGCCTCTAGATAGGCAGAGCCAGCTGTCACTCACGCAGCTGGGTGGATCCAGACATAATTGTCGGGATCCGCTTCAGCTGCGGTGTCTCAGTATACTGCGAGCTGTAGCTTGCGTTATACTGAGCTTAGAGGTGACAGGAGGATGCTACTTTGTGTCCTCCCGTTACCATAAGGAGAACTATGGGGAAAAGCCCTAACCCCATAGTTCTCCTTTAATCACTGATAACACTAAACTGATGAACAGTAAAAGCGTTTTAATCGTTGCCTGAGATTTTGCGGGCGCACACAATTTTAAGGCTTGACATGTTTGGTGTCTATTTACCCGACGTGACCCCGACTTTTATGTTTTACTAAAAATATGGGGAAGAATAAATGTTTTTTTACATAGGGAAACTTTTTTTTTATATATTTATGGTACTTTTTTCATTATATAGTAAAAA
>NW_017307634.1:156220-158599 GCF_000935625.1 Nanorana parkeri
GAGACAACATCAAATTTTTCAAGCTATATATATATATATATATATATACACACACACACATACATACATATACAGTATATATCTTTTTAATAATAGTATGTATTATATTAGACATTTTAAATTAGTTTCATGGATTTAAAACAATGCGAATTGGTATCCTTCCCAAACCTGGAACCTACTGACCTATTGACGCTGGAAGTCCCTATCTCCCCAGCTGAACTTCAAGCTGCCATTGCCACGTCCTGGACGGGCAAAAGCCCAGGCCCAGACGGTTACACAGCCAAATATTACAAGACGTTTCAGACTCTTCTCCTACCTCCCTTGCCTGCATATGTCAATACATTCCCTTTGGGCACTCCTCCGGTACCCTCAACTCTACATGCACATATCTCCATCTTTCCTAAACCAGGTAAAGACCCCTCAGTTTGTAGTAGCTACAGACCGATTTCTCTACTAAACACAGGCATTAAACTATATGCCAAAGTTATAGCTAATAGATTAGGCCGCCTAATGCCCCAACTTATTGATCCTGACCAAGCGGGATTTATCCCAAGTAGAGAGGCAAGGGATAACACACAACGGGCCATATCTTTGATCCTACACGCTTCATCTGCTGGGGGTTCGACCATGCTCCTCTCTAACGATGCTGAAAAAGCATTCAATACAGTGGACTGGGATTACCTACTTCTCACACTCGAACATCTAGGTCTGGGCCCCAGAATGCTTAATTGTATTCGCTCCCTATACTCTCACCCTACGGCACAGATCAAAATAAATGGCACACTGTCTCCTGCCTTTGAACTTCATAATGGTACCCGACAGGGATGTCCCCTTTCACCTATTCTTTTTGCAATTTCACTAGAACCACTCCTAATCTCCATTAGAAATAATACCAACATCAAAAGGGATAGAGCTATCCGGGCAGGAACATAAAATAGCTGCATACGCTGATGACATCCTTTTCTTTATTCGGCAACCCAGGACCACTATACCAAATCTCCTTAAAAGAATTTGACCAATTCGGAAAGATCTCGAACTTTAACATTAATTTACATAAATCCGAAATATTAAACTTCACCCCAACATCCTCAGAATATCAAGCCTTATGTCACTCCCTCCCATTCTCCTGGGAATCCGCCAAACTAAAGTATTAAGACATATACATGACTCCTAAATTCTCAGACCTAATGAATTACGACTATCTTCCTCTTTTAAACACTGTTAAATCTGATCTGACATCGCGTGACCAGCCATTCTTGTCACTAACGGGTAGGATATCCACTATCAAAATGAACATTCTACCAAGAGTGTTATACATACTGCAAACGGTCCCTATACCTCCTCCGGGATACTTTTTTAAGACACTACATAGAATAGTAGATAGATTTATCTGGAACCAAACAAGGGCAAGGATCTCCCGTCAGACTCTCATGAGGCACAAGAATGCGGGGGGGCTTAGCCCTACCTGACTTCACACTGTACTATCGGGCTACGGCCATTAACAGAGTATTGGACTGGACCTACCATATGGGGAATAAAAGGTGGGTCGATTTGGAGACTGCCCTTGCGGGTTGCCCTCTGTCGACAATCTGTTGGATCCCTCCGGAATATAGGGAACTCAAGGACGCCACCTCCCACTTGACTACTAAACCTATGGTCCAAATTGTATCCGCAATTGATTGGTCCCTACAATTCACCGCTGTTGCCCCTACTAGACCACATGTACTTTCCTCCAGGCCAATCGGACTCTGGCTTCCGCACCTGGTCCTCCACTGACTTGCCTAGACTACATGAGGTTTTCCAGGACACTGATCTCCTATCCCTCCACCAATTGCAAAACCGATATGGAACTAAGCCTCTGGACTCCTGGCGCTACCGTCAATTACACCATTTTGTATCCACACTTCCCAAACCGCTGAGGTCACTACGCAACCTGCATCCTCTGGAATCCTTAAGGCTTTGACACACTGCAGGCGAAGCAGCGTGGCGCACAGGCGAGCGGTGACTCGCGGTCCTTCGCCTGCAGTGTGTCTAGTGAGTTCCGATCCCCCGTTCTGCCCGGCGACAGCGTGCGTAGCGCAGCATCGTGAGATGAAAAAGTTATTCTCCAGCCAATCACAGCGCGATGCAATGAAGGCACCACAAAGCGGCAACATGCGACCAGCCAATCAGATCACTCAGTTCTGAATGATCAGTATCTGCCTGTTTGTAAATGCGTCTTGTCAGTCCAGAGGAGAAGTGTCTGTGGTATGTTCATATAGCCTAGTGCTATCCTATCCAGCACTCAGGCACTTTTAGCAAAAAATAAAGACATTTATCTACATTGAATTATAAAATGAAATATATTATATATTACATGATATGCTTAATTAATTTTAT